>NW_017307140.1:140108-184759 GCF_000935625.1 Nanorana parkeri | reverse complement strand
CCCCACCATTAGATTTGCTCAGCAGCACTTGTTAAGAGTCTGTCAGCAGCTATTGATTGTGAAATGTTTCACTGCTGACCTGCTCCCTCAGCTGTCTCTCCATTCACAGATCTTCTCTTACTATGATCCCACAATGCACCCTGTTCAGTGAACATGGAGGAGGAGGTGATTCTGTCATTCTGTTGCTTTCTATGTTATTCACAGGCTGCAATGCATTGTGGGATTATGTTAAGAGATAAACTGTGAATGGAGGAGAGGGCTGAGGGGGTGGACCAACAGCCCAACTTTTCACAGCATACAAACTCCTCTTGTTGCAGCCATTTACAGTGCTGCTGAGTATAATATCTGGCAGTTTTGAGAAGGGCAGTGAGAGGATGATTTGTACAAAAGGCAGCAGCTAAAGTTACGGGGTTGCACACAAATACACATATCTAATGTGTTTGGTGTTGTGTCCCCCCCAAAAAATAATATTTTACTAAACTTTAGCTTTAAGTAATAAAGTTTGAATCATTACATTTACATCATACATCTTACATTATTGCATGTAAGAAGTGCCTGTTATAAGACTTTCTAAAATCTTGGCCTACAGTAATGGAAAAGTTATTTGACAGGTCATATAAAGCAAATTAAATTAGGGCTTTTGTAGCATGCATTTATTAAAGGGATTTATTTGCAGTATGAAAAGATTACCTTCTTTAAAGGGAAAGTGTGACATAGCTAAGTTCACAGTTGAAATACTTAAATGTAAGCTACTTTACCTGCTAATAAAATTGCAATTTTCTTCCATCAGTGTTTTTATCCGGGCATCCTTGTCAGATAGCACATCCAGGTTATGGCTATATTTTTCCATAAAATACTGAAAGGCAATACAGTTCCAGAGCAAGAGCTGCCCCTACCTGTAATAATATACTAAAGGAGCAACAACACACTGATGTGGTCATCCTATGCTCTCACAACCTATTGGCCAACAGCCTGTGCCTTATCTGTAAGCCTGACTGACTTACAGTGTTGCTCCTTCCTGTTACATTCATCTAGCACCCAAAGTATCCCCCACAAAAAATTAGGCCTGAAAACCCTTGTCTTATCACTATTTTTACTGTGTTAACCATTCACATTTAGGGTAGTGCCAACAGTAACTTGGACTCGCATTGGCCCAGTCATCAGTCTGAATGCTTCTATGCTGGAAACTGCAGTGTACTATAAAGACAGACTGAGGTAGAATACAAAATTAAAAAAGAAGAAAAACTCCCACAAAATCACAAACTTACCCTTGCATTGGGGCTACCCTTGCATTGCAAAAGTTAAGTGCTTGTTTTGTTCAGGGGACACAAATAAAGTAGATTTACTTACCTGATTCACTGTCCCACTGGCTCCCTCCAATCTGCTAGACTGGTCCCTGCAGCCTCTTCTCCCCTGGGCTCAGCAGTCTAAGTACCGCTAACATCATCATGTCTTATGCAGGTCTATTGACCTGCAGAGACATTCCATAGCTGAAGTGGAGGGGGAGAGAGGTGAGCAATGGCCACCAAGGAATCGTGGATTAGATGAGTAAATCAGCTTTATTTAAGTCCCCTAGAAAAAACAAGCACTTACCATTGCAGTATAGGGGTAGCCCCACTGCAAGGGTAGGTTTGTGATTTTCATGGAATTCTTTTTTAAGCATTTCTGGGTTGGTTAGGGATACTTTATTCCTGCCCACACCTATGCTATAAGGGGTCACAGAAGGTAAAATATTTGTGCACAATACACATTTGTTGAAATTTACTGAAATCGATGCTAGCTAAACTTACTGCAAGGGCTTTAACAGAAGTAGCTCAATAGAGGCCTGTACTGACATTACAAAACAGTTTTATATTCCTGTGACATATAGGGTAGACTTCTGTCATACCAAAATGATTGATCGCATTGCTAGAAAATGAATCCTTATGTTGTGGACATTGAACACTGTTAAAAACACACTAGAAAATACAAGATTAAAAAATAACTGATATTAATGTACAAATAATGATATTTACCTAATTTAGTAACAATGCATGATTAATTGCAGCTCTTGTGAATAAAAAAGAAAAATAACATTTTAAATAGTTGAACTTTTTTTGACTTGTTTCTTGTCAGTTTTAACCAACAGTCTTAATATTAACCATTATAGTTATATTTTATTTAGCCACAATGATTATAGGGACACATGTCTCCAAAGGGTTTAAAAAAAAAAACAATTAGTGGAGCCATGGTGGTGATTTACCTGTGCTAGTCATTTGCTAGGTCAATAAAACAAATTTCAGGGTGGAAACCCTAAACTAGTTTTTTTATTTGCTTTTTAGGAAGGGTAAATTCATGTGTATAAATGTATAAATTAATATATTCTTGTTATGGTATCCACCCAGAATACCATGAATATTTGTCTTGTACATTTTATAAGTGACTCTATAGAAAGCTACTGTGTACTTCTAAGTTGCTTGTTGGTAATAGGCACTTGGGAATGTTTAAGCTAGAGCAGTGGCTAAAATGCTAATTGATCCACCTTGCTAGGTGTCCTTGTGTGGTTGAGGTTGATGAACTAATTCTCCTTACATCTTCAGAGTTTTCTTCACATCTTCTTTTGCTTCTTTCTGCTACTATCCACAATTAGAGACACTGGGGTCTATTCACAAAGCTGCCAAGGGCAGCCGAGTGAATGACCGATCAGAAGTGAAGTGAGCCGAACACTGTTTTCAATTTGCAATAGCCATTAGTAAACTAGCATTGTTCCCGCCATCTCCTGGTGGACCTGGTGGGGAACTGCAAAAGAGGGCGGGTACAATGCTAGTTTACTATTGGCTATTGCAATAGAAATAGCCAATAGTAATGTCCCAATTACAGTATTGTGAATAGCCCGTGCAGCACCCCCTCGGTTCTCCTGAACCGAAGGGGTCCTGGTGCCGAAGCTAGCCGAAGGATCGGCCGAAGCTACGGCCAGATCCTTCGGCAGCTTTGTGAATAGACCCCACTGTGTATGACCACACCAGAATGTTCCATTAAAGGAACCTTGTACTTAAGAAGAGGTTCTGTAACTTCTGTTGTAATATCAGATCAACACTCTCTATTAAGGAACACATTTACAGAGGAAGTATTGAGGGCCCATTACAAACCTCACTTTCTGAAAATATTACTTTCCCGGCTGTCATGTAGATTCAATTACTTTCAAAGTCACTGGCCTGGAGAAGGTATGCATGAAAGGTCTTTGGACTTTCCTGATATGCATACTGCTATGCTATGGGTTCATTACTGAAGCCAGAGACAGTTAGGCAACCAGCACTTTCAGAAGGAGGCAGCCTATATATTTATTTTAGCATAGGTTTTATTTATTATAGTCTTACTTTGTTGTGAGGTTACAAGCGTGTGATATACCATCCTTCAGCACCTAGTGTACTCTATCTTCCAAAATGTATTTCAAAAGGCAAACCTTTAAATTTTTAGTTCATATATTGTCCCTAACACTAATGATGATAACATTTTTGGGATTATTTATAAAATATTCATAAGACCAGGCACATAGCTGGGTGGATGCTGTTCACACAGCACTAGTGCTCCTAGATGGCATTGAAGAATATAGAAGTTTCTTATACTCCTCGGCTCCATCCAGGGGCGCTAGTGCTCTGTAAACAACATTCCCCAACTATACTCTGGGTATGCATTTTTGATTGAAAAGGAAATCTATCATGAGAGAAAGATGTAGGCTGCCAATGCTGACCTCTTTCTGAAAATGCAAGTTGCCTGGTAGCCATGCTGATTCTCTCTCTATACTTTGCATCCTCTTCTGAAAGGCATGTTCAGAAAAGGTTTGGCAATGGGGGATTTTTGCTGACTGATATTGCTGGCACTCTTTTGAAAATTGTAGGCTTTTATTTTGTCCCTCTGATTTATTTATTTTTTTCAGTGACCCGGAACAATTCTGCATATATGAAAAGTCAGAGCAAAGTCAGAATTCCTTATATGCACACTTATTCCATTTTAATTATTACAAGCACTGAACTATCGCAAAATGGTTTGAATGGAAAAAAAGGCAAACTAGCATTTTCAGAGTTAGAAGTTAGAAGTGACAGCCTCCATTTTTTTCTCAGGAAAAGTTTCATTTCAGCATTTGAAGGGACCAGGAAAGTTAGCAGTTACAATTTTCTTGGATAAATGGCCCTCACAACAGCTTTTCTTGTCTCAGTTAATCAAATTCTATCTTTCACTATAACATACTGCAGAGTTGTATTCAAGGTGCAGTAATGCAATAACAAATGCAGTACAAGGGCAGCAAAGGCTAGGTGGAAAATATTTTGCTACATAATTACCAATTTCACGATTAGTGAAAAAATTGGAACACATTGGGAACTTCTTGTTTTATTCATTGGACTGCAAAGGCAATTTTGTTGGTATATTTAGGGTAGTTTGGTTTATATACAGTATTTCAGTGTTCTTAGTGTATTTGATTATTATTTGTGCACTGTCACTTTACATTTTTAGTTTACTGTTTTACTGTTTGTTGTAAAATAGAAAATAATAAGGCTAATAGAGTGGCACGAGGGTTTAGTACAAGAACAAGTTCAACTGTTTAAAGCCCATTTCACCTTTAAAAGCTAACAAAAAGTTCTTAAAGTCACCTTACCTTTCAATGCATTTCACTAAAATGGCAACACTTTACCAAAATCCTTCTGATTTTCCCCAGACTTTTGGGAAAATTAAATCTCTCAATTTTGCTCACCTCAAGTAAAGATCTAAAAGCCTATTGGTGATTTCAATTTCACAGGCTCTCATACGAAATATATTTCCTGCATTTATACAGCACATCACTTACATTAAATTATTTACATTTGTACCAGAGCACATAATCTAATGTTCATACAAAGGTCAATTTGAGAGGAAGACAATTAACCTACCAGTATGTTTGTGGGAACAACAAACTCAAAGAAAAGGTATTACTAATTATTCAGAACTTACTAATTATTTAGCCACTGTATTGCCAGCTTTTGATGTCTCATTCTGAGTAGGTGATCAAACAAAATGCATAAGGTACATAAAGAAAAAAAAGTGGAAGCCTGTCTTCAGGGCCGGATTTACTCTCTCTGCTGCCCCAATGTCAGGTTCCTCAATGTGCCCTCATGTATGCAGGCTGCATACGAGTGATCTCGGCAGCAAGAGACGACTTCCCTGCTGTACATATAGCTCTGCTTGCCCAAATCAGGGCTTAATGTAGAAAACAACTACCCACCCGGCGCCCGGAACTGCATGTCCCAGGCATCAGGAGATAGGAATTCCACACTCCTGCTGCCCCTCTACTGCCTGCTACCCCAAGGCCGGGCCTCAGTTGTCCTTGTGGGAAATCCGGCCCTGCCTGTCTTAAGCCTGATAGAGGTTCTAACCCTTCCCCTACTTTAATTGTAATGTTTCTATAATGGTAGACAGATATTTAACCCAATCTAGAAAGATTTGCCTTTTGGGGTCTAATTAAAAGATAACAGTTCGTTTAGCACACATCCTCCCCCACCCTTTTCAAGCACATTGATTATAGATTATACATGTATACTATATAATTGCTCCAGATCTTCACCGAGCTGCCAACTCAGCAGCACACTGGCTGGGCATTTTCCAAAATAGGTTTCCTGTTTCAGAGATGCTTTTTCATTGTTTCCTGCTATCTGTATACCTACACAAAGGTGCGTCAGATTTATTTTAACTAAATGCTATTTCTAACACATTGTTTTTGCAGTATTGCTTAATAAATAACATGCACTAGAACTGATTTTATTGATAAATTGCCTGTTTTTCACACACACACACACATATGTTAATTAATGTTTTCCTTATATTAAATGTTTTAGTAGGATTACTGAAACAAACAATCAAAGTTCCCGTTTCTAATTGCAAAATTTAAAGTCAATAGACATCTTGGATGCAGTTTGTATGACAACTTTGTGCAACTTATGCACAAATGTAGAGCTTATACTGCTCCATACCACAGTTTAGTCACAGCTTAAACCAACAGCTAAAGTAGCAATAGAGCATTTACTTTCTCATATAATGTAAGTATCTTCTTAACCAGTCTTCATGTACATGACTAAGTGACATATTTAAATGACTTATGATCACTAAGCAGCCATTTTCCCATGTATTTTTCACCTCCCAGTGCCTTGATTGTACATGTCAAGGTGCAGTAATTTACTGCCAGCAGTACCCATTTCAGACCAATAAGGGCAGTCTATGAGGGACAGCAGGCTACATAGAACATTGTTCTATGTAGCCTGAAGGAAGGAATGGCGGGGTAGCT
Source organism: Nanorana parkeri (assembly GCF_000935625.1). Lineage (NCBI taxonomy): Eukaryota > Metazoa > Chordata > Amphibia > Anura > Dicroglossidae > Nanorana > Nanorana parkeri. The sequence goes on along the minus strand of NW_017307140.1, from coordinate 178,467 downwards.
TGTACTGTATGTGTTATAATGCCAACCAATGAGAAAAGGGCATGCAGGGTGGAACTATATTTATTCATCTCCAGATAATGTCTTATTTACATCAGTGTAACCATTGTATAACAATTAATAATATGAACATGTGTATATGTAGTGGGAGATAAACTCTAGGGCCCCCCTACCCTATCTCAACATCTTCAGCATTCACATCTTCGGTGTGATCTGAAACATCTCCACCAATGTGTGCCCGGCTTTAGCAGATACCTCTTATACTGAAATGTATATAACTGACATTAGAAAAATCTAAAGTATAACAAAGAAAATGTAGATAGAGACAGTGCAGATGCCATGAAAACAAGCTGTGAAAATTACTGCCATTACACCATAATGTAAAACTGATCCTGTCTAATTCTGGTAACTTACAGAAGTGTTATGTGTACTATGTTTTACCAAATTATGTAAAACCATACAGCTGCTACATGAACATTCACCAGATATCTTATGATTATGTTAGCATTTTAACATGCATTTGAGAATGGTAGTCTGCAAGAGGCATCTTTGGACCCTAAGAAAAAAAAGGAAAAAAAGGCAAGGTAAATTTCAGGAATTTTAATTTCTATTGTTCTACCTTATCGTAGGAGGAAAGAGTTGTGTGTGTCTGTACTATATATTGTTAGTAACAAACTTTCACAAGTTATACAACAGGCTAACGTGATGCATATAATAATTACAGCACATAAAAAATGAACTTTTGGAAATTACAAAAATGTTGCATATATCACAAAAAAATTGGAACTCACTAGAAACTGTTTGGTATATGCATTACATGGAATGTGAAAGAGTTAGGGCAGATACGTCAAATGCATTTAAAATTACCATATTCAATGGTCCACAGTTAGGACAGGAACTAGTAGGATGGGTTTACAATGAGAACAATAACACACTTCTAGCAGTGCTATCAATAATTATAATACTGGCTGTATTAAAACCACTGCCTTGATTTCTTGTCCTGTTGCCATAGGTACAGGAAATGAAGGAAGATCTGCCCGGTGTGGTCACAGACAGAAATTAAACCTGTCAGATATTTTCACTATTCCCTACTCTATCCAAAAATAAAAAAATAAAAATTGAGGTAAAGTGAAATTCACCACTTTGAACATTCAAAATCTTTAATTACACTACTCCTATATGATTAGATGTTTGAAGTGCGCACAGGTTCACTTCACTTAACTTCATTTATCACAGTTAGTCATGGGTAGAACCTGCAGCCCTTTTGAAAATGAGAATTAATTGGATTATTTGTTGTAAGTAAATGCCTGTTATTTTCACCTATGAAAGTTAGCTAACTGAAAACTTGATGTCCATTTTCTTTTAATGGGCAATTGCAGAGGTTAGGATACATACCTACAATATTGTAGTGAAATGTAAATTCTAAGTAACATGTTTTATCTGGTTCATGTCCATTTCACTGAACATAGCAAGAGACTGTGCAAGGTGACTTTTCTTCACACAAAATATTAAAGAAAAGAACTATATTTAATTCAGAGCTAAAGAGTTTTAAAATGGCTTGCAAAAGTAGACAAGGAACAGTTGCTACTAACAGCCAATCAAAAATCGGTGTCACAGACTTAAGGGGGCCCAATCCAGTTGGATAGTCTTCATGTACATATATAATTACAAGCTATACATAGAAATTAGTTTTTATAGTTTTAAATGTATATCTAACAAAATAATTGAAAATTACTCATCACAAGGTTTTGTAGCTTGTGAGTGCCAGTAACCAGAACCTAATATATGATTGGTTCTTATAGTTTATACTACGGTTTTGGCATTTATTCTATTTAATTAAATTATTCAATGTGTTAACATAAGGAAAGCCAACTAGCAATCTGGCAGCCGGCATTTGCAATCATGAAGTACCACAGGGCTAAATTGCATAGTTTTTGTTTAAGAAGTGCTGGTGCAATGCTGGTAGTGTAAAGACAACTATATTAGATATGTGTATGTGTACATTCATATACAGTACATAAAGGGCCCAATTTACTAAACGGAAATGCACAAAGGAAGATTATAGGCATGGTTGTGTTGTGGGTTTAGAAAAGCTCTATATTCATGCACCCAGCAAATGTGATCTCTTGACTGATTTTGTAAAGCAAACACAGTTGTCTAATGACTATGTTACATTAACCTTTGCAGTGTGGTTTTGCAACATTTTACAAGAATGTTAGTCTGTAAGATATTTCTTTAGAAAGTCACCTTGATTGCTCACTAAGTTATAAAAGGCTATGGTATGAAACAAAGAAGCAACACAACCCAGTGCTATTGGTGGAAATAAGGCAGTATAAGTAGGATAGTTATCAAAACAACATGCATTTGCAGATAGCAATGTATGAAATTGTGTAAATGTGCCTGCCCTGATTAAAATCTGCATATTTGTTCATGAATACTTTAATATGCCTGAAAAGCACTATGGATTTTTTACTTGTGATGGGTGTTACATAGTTACATAGTATTTGAGGTTGAAAAAAGACATAAGTCCATCAAGTCCAACCTATTGTGTGTGTGTATGTATAGGTCCCTGTGTCATCACAATCTTAAGAGTACCTGTACCCCTGTACATTACGGTCTCTCAGGAAATTGTCCAAAAGCTTCTTGAATGATTCAACGCTCTTTGCTGAAATCACTGCATGTGGCAGAGAGTTCCAGACCCTAACCGCTCTAACTGAGAAGAACCTCCTTCGCCTCTTGTGTTGGAATTTCTTTTCCACCAATTTTAGGTTGTGGCCTCTAGTCTTTGTTGTGGAGTTAAGCGTAAAGAGTTTGTTGCTAATGTTGCTATGACCATTGAACATCTTGTACATGAAAATCATATCCCCCCTTAATCTCCTTACTTCCAACGTGAACATGTTTAAATGTATTAGCCTTGTCTCATAGTCTTGGTCCTCCATTCCCTTAATGAGTTTGGTTGCCCTCCGCTGGACTCTTTCCAGCTCCAGGACATCCTTTCTATGTACTGGTGCCCAAAACTGGACCGCATACTCCAGGTGAGGTCGAACCAGTGTGCAGTGGGAAAATGATAGACTTGTCCCTGCAAAACATTCCCTTCTTGATACAGGACAGGACTCTACTAGCTTTGCTTACAGCAAACTGACACTGTAAGCTATTATTTAGTCTATGGTCTACTATGACCCCCAAGTCTTTCTCCATTTCTGACTTCCCTAGCGGTATACGCATAATTGCGTAACCCATTTTCTTATTTTTAGGCCCAAAGTGTATCATTTTGCATTTATCGACATTAAACCTCATCTGCCATATAGTTGCCCACTCCCCTATTTTGTCCAGGTCCTCCTGCAATGTTATACTATCTTGGTCCGTATCAATTACCCTACCGATTTTCGTATCATCAGCAAACATTGAAACATTGCTGTTTACATCCTACCCGATGTCATTAATAAACCGGTTGAATAGCAAGGGGCCCAGCACAGAACCCTGAGGCACACCACTCATGACATTAGCCCAGTCGGAAAGGGCACAATCAATTGATACTCTCTGTACCAGTTCCTTTAGCCAGTTTTCTATCCATTCGTATATCGGCTGAAATCAGCCATGCATCGGGTGGCTTCGCGGGGCTTCACGTCGGCCGAACATGCTCAGCATGTTCGGCCGACCCGAAGAGCAGAAGGAGTTCGACTCAGTCGATCCAACATCTGGATCGGCTGAGCCGAACCTCTGGCAGGCTACTCGCTGCTGTTTGGCCTATTCTTATAGATGCCAAACAGCAGTGAGTGAAAAGCCGAATGCCGCTGAGGCATTCCTCAGAGGGACCGAGCAGAACAGAAAAATTGTTGAAAAAGTAAAACAAATAAATAGAAAATGGTTGTGCGGAGCTAGCAATGACAGCTAGCTCCGCCCAATAGTTTTCTATGTCCCTGGTTAGCTGGCAACCAGGGACACTGATCTCTCTGCAAGTGGTCAGAGCCAGCCGTAAGATCACGGCTGGCTCCGCCCAGCTGTCAGAAGCAGGCTGTCAGCCGCCCAGCTTCGGCTTTCAGTGCGGCTCAGCCGAGCCGAGGCATATGCGTTCGGCTCGACTGAGCCGCTCTGCTAAGTTCGGGAGCTGTACGGGCTATTGTGAATAGCCAGTACAGAAGACCTTCAGTTCTACTGAACCAAAGGGGTCCTGGGGCCGAAGCTAGCATAAGGATCAGCCGAAGCTACGGCTAGATCCTTCGGCTGCTTCGTGAATAGACCCCTTAGTGTTTTATCTAGAACATTAAACCCGTCTTTTTCGTGTGTGTATACTGAGGAGAAAAAAATTGTTCAGCACTTCAGCTCTCCTTGTCATTTGTTTGAGTCACCTTTAGTAATATCAATATTTACTTTATGTGGTTTTGCTCATAAATGAAATGTGAATGCATAATAGATAACCAATAGAGTATAACCCCAAAAAAATGTTTAATTCTAGCTATGCTACCACTCAACTTGCATATATTTAGAGCATGCGCTGCTTGCCAAACCAAATTTGTAAGCCTTTTATATTCTGTCATAGTTTTGTACATTTTTGCAAGCATTGTTTGCACATAGTGAATACTATGAGATTATAGTTTGTAAGTGATGTGACAAGGTACACGCATATTATTTAGTAAATAAGGCCTAGCATGTGCCTTATTTTCACATAGTGTAAAAAAAAAAAGGGGAAATTATATAATAGGAGTAGCTGTGTGTAAAAGCTCTTATACATAATTCTGCATTGATTGATATTACATAACAGCTTCCGAGATCATTATTTGGACATATGTAGTTGACATTTTATATCACATACATTGTGTTTACATTTTAACAATATATTAACATGCAACTAATCTGTACCTGACACAGAAGCAAAAGTCTTGCTTATTTAAATGCTTAACTAATATCTGGCATTTTTGCTGTCTTGTGAAGATGTCGCTTCTTCTGACATTTTATGACACTGTGTGATAATTAATGTCTTAGTGCCAATCACAGTGCTCCCCTGCAAGGCCCATCTATGCAGCAATCATCACTTTAGATGTGTAAAAGAATGCAGAGAAGCTGCCGGTGATTAATAGTGCTGCTTGACTGTGAAAGGAATTCCTAGCTTCTCTGTCAGATATGCTGCATATATTAAGTGTGAATGTTGCTGAAAACACGTTAATCAAGTGAGCATAACCGTATTAACCATATCTATCCCCATACTGAATGTTAGATTTTGCCATACTGGAAATAAATAAACATTCAATTGTGTTCAGTGTTACAGGATAATAAAACTGTGCCTGGCTAAATTAATTCGCTGAAATATATGGTAGTATTGTGTCGTTGATAAATTGAATTGTAAAGGTTCTTAAAGTGAAACTCCAGGTCAAGACTTTTATTTTTGGTTTGTATGAGCCGTAAACTTCTCGTGGGTATTTGCTATAAACCTCCAAATATAGGGGAAGAGGGAGAAGTCAATCTTCACTCACAGATAGGAATAGCTGGAAGAGAGGGCAATGTAGTCGTGATGGGTGACTTCAATTACCCAGACATCAATTGGGCCAATGGAACTTCGGGTTCGGCAAAGGCGGGGCGATTTCTAAACATGTTGCGCGACAATTTCATGGACCAGATGGTGGAGACTCCTACCAGAAAAAATGCCATCTTAGATCTAATTGTCACTAATAATGCAGAGTTAATCGAGGATATTGTAATTGGGGAGTCATTGGGTAATAGTGATCACAATGTGATTACTTTTAATATTGAACACAGAAAAGGGAAGTGTACTGGAAGGACTAGAACCCTAAACTTCAGAAGGGCCAACTTTGATAAGCTGCGCAACCTAGTGGGGGAAATAAAATGGGAAAACTTATTTCAAAACCTAAACACAGACCAGATGTGGGATTGTTTTAAAAACACACTACATACTGCTACTTCAAAGTGTATACCTTTAGGGAGCAAAAATAAAAGATCAAAGACTAAACCAATATGGTTTAATAAAACTGTAAAACAACACGTCAAGGACAAGAGAGCGACATTTATAAAATATAAGACGGAAGGGACGGCATTGGCGTTCCTTAACTACAAAGAATGTAACAAAAAATGCAAACTAGAAATCCGGGCAGCTAAAACTGAGTGCGAAAAGCATATCGCCGCAGATAGTAAAAAGAACCCCAAAAAATTTTACCAATATATTAACAGTAAAAAGGTGAGAAAGGAGCAGATAGGCCCAATAAAGGATGGAAGCGGGAAGCTAGTCACAAACGACAAGGAGAGGGCCGAGGCGCTGAACGCTTTTTTCTCCTCAGTATACACTCGGGAGGGAAACGGGTTTGACACACATGATAAAACTCCCAGTTTAACTCAAAATATACCCCAAAATCAATAAAACCTTACTCTAGAAAGAATAAACTTGCCACAGTAAAGATTCTTGAACATTAGGAGGGTTATTCACAAAGCTGCTGAAGGCAGCCGTGTGAATAACCGACCCGAAGTGAAGTGAGCCTAACGCTGTTCGGCTATTCACTTCAGGCTTGTACGGCTGATTTCAGCCGCAAACCGACTAAAATCAGCTGGTTGCTGCAGCTGGCTTCTGGTCGGCCAAACATGCTCAGCATGTTCGGCCGACCCGAAGTGCAGAAGTAGTTCGACTCAGCTGATTCAACATCTGGATCGGCTGAGTCGAACCCCCCGGCAGGCTGCTCGCTGCTGTTCGGCCTATTCTCATAGGGGCCGAACAGCATTGAGTGAATAGCCGAATTCTGCCGAGCGGCATTCGGGTCGGCTATTCTGCTCGGTACCTCCGTGGTACCGAGCAGAAGAGAAAAACAGTTAAAAAAAGTTGGAAAAAGTAGAAAAGGATTGGGCGGAGCTAGCATTGACAGCTGTTTTCTATTGGCCGGACCAGCTGTCATTACAATGAGAGCTTAGCAGAGCTGTCGTGATATCAAAGCTGGCTCTGTTGAGCTCTCATCTTAATGACAGTTCAGCTGAACTGTCATGAGAGCTCAGCGGGGCCAGCCTTGGTATCACTGCTGGCTGCGCTGAGCTCTCATTGTAATGACAGTCCAGCGTCCCCTGGTTACTAGGTAACTAGGTGCCGCTAAACTGTCATTACACACTGAGAACTCTGTGGTGCGCCGTGATATCATGGCGGCTCCGCCAAGTTCTCATTGCAATGATAGATCAGGGTCCCCTGGTTACTTGGTAACCAGGGGACGCTGATCTGTCATTGCAAGTGGCTGGAGCCAGCCGTGAGATGATTAGCTGATGCTTTGGCTTAATACTTCGGCTCCTTCATGAATAACCCTCTAAACCTCCCAATTTCTGCCTATTTCTCCTCCAGGCTATTCATAAAATGAAGGCTGGAGCTTTGTGCTTTGTGAATGGCTTGGAGGAGAGGGAGGCAGAGATATGACCACAGTAATAGGGTCTATCAGACTTGCAAACTAGCACACCACACAGAGCAGGGAGAAACACTTAGGAAAAGAGGAGAATATACACTTCGGAATTATGGGTGAACATCATCAAACTCAAACATTGTATAGTAAAACCCACAATATCAGGGGGAACGCTAAAATTAAAACATTACGACAATCAAGAAATTTTTTTTTGCATGTTTCCTCCATCCATGTTTCCAAAAAACCCTGGAAAACTGGAAACTGGGGAGACAAAAAAGAAAAGGGAAGAAGGGATGCATGCAGTGCTTCCAATGTACTCTGCCCCATGATATATCGCAAACCTTGTCTCAAAATATCACTCTAACCATCCCCTCTGCTCCTCCCAAAACCTCCTGCTTTCCAGCTCCCTTGTCAACTCATCCCATACTTGCCTCCAGGACTTCTCTAGAATCTCTCCCATCCTCTGGAACTCTTTACCCCAACCAGTCCATCTATTTCCCACCTTGACTGCCTTTAGGTGTTCCCTAAAGACTCATCTGTTCAGGTCCCTTTCACATAGGCAGTCTGATCGGATCCACCTGTCAGTTTTTCAGGTGGATCTGATCAGAAGCTCGGTGTTTAACTGGCCATACACCTATAGATTATCTGCAGATTTTCTATGGTCAGATGAAAAACATGCAACAGATTCCTCCATCTACACTAAACCATGTGGATGGAGGAATCTCCCACTGGGCCAAGCTTCAGTATCTTGCTAGTCAGCCCCGCTGGCTCTCAAAATAGCTGAACAATGCTTGCATCCAATCAAACTGTTTAGGTATTTTGAGATCCAGCGGGGCCAACTAGCAAGATACCGAAGCTTGGCCCAGTGGGAGATTCCTCCAGCCACACAGTTTAGCTTAGCTTGAGGAATCTGTTGCACGTTTTCCATCTGACCATAGATAATCTATAGGTGTATGGCCAGCTTTAGTCTATGAACAGCCAGATCTAAATGGATGTGTGTACGTTTACATCCAGTTATCCCTGGCTCCAGCCAGATCTACAAAAACAAACAGAATAGAGATTAATTTTGGTGGACCTGATCGTGGTGGATTGCAGGTAATCTGATGTAAATGGACACGTCTGTTTATTTATTTATTACTGGTATTTATATAGCGCCAACAATTAAGGCATTGCTTTACATAGTTGCACATTCACATCAGTCCCTGCCCTCAAGGAGCCTATAATATAAGGTTCTTATCTCACATGCACACAGGTTCAATTTAGACAAGAGCCAATTGACCTACCAGCATGTCTTTGGAGTGTGGGAGGAAGTCAGAGTACCTTGGGAAAATTCATGCAAGCACAGGGAGAACATGCAAACTCCTTGCAGATAGTGTCAATCCTGATCAGGATTGGAATTAGGGACCCTCAGTGCTACAAGGCAGAAATACTAACCACTATGCCACTGTGCCCTACACCACTCTCCATAGACCAACATGGGCCTGGTAATTTCAGTTTTTACCTCCATCACAAAATGGAGGTTGCTGCAAGTAGTGTCAGAACTTTGTTAGTCAGAACAGTGCAGCCTTTGGCCATAACAAAAACATTTTTCAGGTTGGGGAAGGTTAGCTGGACAATTGCAGCAGTTTTTATTCTTTTTTAAAACTTACAGAGACTTTACAAGCCATTTTATTTTGGTTTGGATAGAGTGTGTTGTTTGCTTTTTATTGTTTTCAATGATCTTCATTGGTTAATGACACTTGGGCATCCCTGGTTACCTGGTAACCAGGGATGCCCATGTGTCATTACACACTAAGAACCCGCCGGAGCTGCTGTGATTTTACAGCAGCTCCGCTGGGTTCTCAGTGTACTGAGGAGCCGCAGTGTAATGATAGAAGGCGTCCCTGGTTACCAGGTAACCAGGGACGCCTTCTGTCATTACACACAGAACACGGAGGAGCTACTGTGATTTTACAGCAGCCCTGAAGGGTTCTCAGTGTAATGATAGAACGGCGTCTCTGGTTACCTGGTAACCAGTGACGTTGATTTCTCTCCAAGCGGCCGGAGCCAGCCGTGAGATGACGGCTGGCTCCGCCCAGCTGTCAGAAGCAGGCTGTTGGCTGGCCAATGGCCGTCCGATCGGCCAGCTTCAGCCAAAGCATATGCTTTCGGCTCGACTAAGCCCCTCGTGAATAGTGAATAGCTCGTACAGCAGCCCTGAACCGAAGGGGTCCTGGGGCCGAAGTTACTCGAAGGATCAGCCGAAGCTACGGCTAGATCCTTTGGTAGCTTTGTGAATAGACCCCTTGGAATTCTCAGAGCAGGAGCTGTTTATTTTCACAACCTGTTTCTATAAATACAACTTTTGATGTAACAGTCTGCAGAGGCAGACGGGGAGGTGGATGACTCACTGCTTTGACTCATTAACTTATGTGGATAAATTACAGCTTGAGCTAATGAGATCTGTAAACAACATCAACAGAAGATAGCCCAGAAAACATGTGAAAAGAAGCCAAATGCTCCAACTACTTTCTGAAAATGTTTTATGAAATATTTATGTCATATTTCATATTTGCCTAACTAAAGAGTTTTTTATGTATTATTTTTAGTCATAACTATAGCAAAATTGAAAGAAAATGTATTCAAACCCACTATTTTTCCCTTATATATCCCTTAAAAATAGGTCCTTTTTAAATTAATTTTCTTTTTGTTTTGGCAGCACTGTGTGTTTGATTCAATAAGTAAATGTAATTGTGTTGCATCGGTGCTTGCATTCTCATTTTTTCAATTACATTAAAGTTAATTTCATCCCTGCATGTGGCTATAATATAAAGTAAATATACATATATACTAAAAGGAAAGGTTTTCGTCTGACATATCCTTTGTATGTTTCCAAGTTAATGCTGACATGAATATTAGCAGGAGAATAGTGATATAAATTATTTGATTGTAGCAGCACAGTGGTTACTTCAGTTCCCCACAGTATGAGCTTTCGGAATTGCACATAAATAAAATGTATGCATTATAATATTACCAGGTGGTCATGCATAATCCTTTGTTTACCTCCCTCTCATCAGGGAATGCTTCTCATTGCTCTCAATCATTTTCTGTGTGAAACACCTAGTTATTCCCTTTGTAAGTATGATAAATACTGCTATCACACCTTCCTGAAAGGTACACCAGAATTTGACTGTGTGCCTCCATGAACGTTTTGTTCATTTGTAATTATTTGTGGTAGTCCATATTTTTAGACATGAGAAAGCCTACAAATATGCTGCAGTGTGCTGTGTTGTGCTAAATGTGGTGTTTTGTGCATAACTTATTTATTTTAAGGGGTATAATGATCCCCTCTAGAATAATGCACACCTTCTCCTAGGGCATCAGAAGCACAGATGATCCAAGCACCAATAGGCAGTGAGCTGTTGTTTTAAGAGCGTCACCTTATATTTGGGGGGGCACTTTTGAAGACTACCTTTTGCATAGCTACGCGTAGCTACCGAACACACAAGAACACTACCTATAGAGACGACTCTGAACATCACTTGATTCCACATTACCGCGGCATTTCAGCATCAGCTTGCGGCTTCCAGATTAACTCTATCCGCTGACATCTACTCAGCGCACATCTCACAGTGCTATTGCGGCTCAGCCTGGCCAGCTGAGTCCGCAAGGCTCCCAATATTGACTGTATTGTCACACTTGGTCCATCTAGGCATTCACCCACTCACCCCGCTGTCATCTCACTCTGTACTCTGGCCAAATACTACGTTGTGCATAGCAATTATAGTGGATTTCTTCCTGAGACACAGTGACATCTAAAAAAGTGAATTTTAAACAGTAGTAGCGCTCTTAATACATCTGCTTATTGGATCAATTACTTGGAACAGGATATTGTTATCTTGCATATTTCATTTATACTAACATTCATTCCATGGACCCTTTATTAAAATATACACAAATACTTTGAACAAGTATATATTAAAAATATTATTTCAATAAATACAGCTCAAAAATAGATAGGTTTTTGTAAAATCCTTCTATTTATTTATTATGTATACTGTATGGCCCATATATAGGTATTGTGTATGCTCTAGTAAGTACTGTTGTGCATAGCGATTACAGTGGATTTCATCCTGAGACACAGTGACATCTAAAAACGTGAGTGAATTTTGAACAGTAGTAGCGCTCTCAATACATCTGCTTATTGTTGCTCCATACAGGGCTCCTCACCCTGTTCGTCCTTAGAGCTTGCACACTGTCTTTTAACCCTTTGAAGCCCACACCTCTAGAAGTGGTTACTCCAGGTAGTGCGCTTTTCCATTTTTTATTGTTTAAAGTAATTGATCCAAATGCACTTGGGGAATCAGGAAGGATTTTTTTCCCCTCCTGAGCAAAATTAACAACTTACCCAGGGGTTTTGTTTTGCTTTCCTCTCTAGCAAAACTGCAAGAGTTATGAGAAGTTGCTTTTGACTGATAAATCTTCTTAACTGTATTAAGAAATAATGTAATTACAAGAGTACAAAAATGCTGTATGCAGACCTTAACATTTAGGAAGCAAATCTTTAAAATCAATAGATTATGCTTTACCCAAGCTGCCTTATATGTTTAGTGACATGTAAATTGATTTATTTCAGTTTTAGGCTGTTCAGGGTGATGCCAAAGATAATGTAACATAAAGCCTGAAGTGAAACTTAACCCATTGGGGTTGATTTACTAAAGGAGTAGAGCATGTTCACTTTGCAAAGTGAATTTTAACTTTGCAAGGACATTTTTACTTAGCTTAGTGAGTGTAAACACTCACTTCATAAATAAAACCCAATTATGTGCAAGGAAAATTAGAAAAACAGTATTTTTGCTTGCACTTGATTGCATGATGGAAGTCAGCAGAACTTCACCTCATGCATTTCGCTATAGGAAAATTCCCTTGCAAAGTGAAAATTCCCTTTGCTAAGTGAACAGTCTATTTGTCTTTAGTAAATGAACCCCATTGAGTTTACAGCTAGGCCTCTCTAGATATACCCTTGCTTGAAAGCTTACAGAGTGTGGGGGCTCCGCCCAGCTGTCAGAAGCAGGCTGTTGGCCGGCCGGCCAATGGCCAGCCGCTCAGGCAGCTTCGGCTTTCAGCGTGGCTCAGCCGAGGCATATGCCTTCGGCTCGACTTAAGCGCTCGGCTAAGTTGGGAGCTGTATTGTGAATAGCCCATACAGCAGCCCTTTGGTTATACTGAACCGAAGGATCGGCCGAAGCTAGGGCTAGATCCTTTGGCTGCTTCGTGAATAGACCCCTAAGGGTTTTCAAATGGCTTGGGCGATGACCTTAATCAAGAGGGAATGTTAGGCTGAGAAGACTGTTTGGAGTTGATTTACTAAAGGCAAATAGGTTGTACACTTTGCAGGGGAATTTGCACTTTAGTTAATGTGGTGAATTTTCAGTTTGCAAAGAATACCCAATCATTTGCAAGAAAAAAACAGTATTATTGTCTGTACATGATCAGATGATCACACATTAAAGACACTGGTTTTGTACAAGGAAATAATACAAGGCCAAATATGAACACATATGGTTCAAATGACCTAATTATCAAAGTGGCTGTTAAGTGTGGTGCTAGGTTCACCACTGAATCTGGAATAGAAAGTAATCAAAGAGAATTGCCAAACAACCTTCTTCCAACTTTTTGTATTGTGATCATAGGAGACCAACAGCACTAGAATAACTGCAAATACTCTAAAGCACATCAGCAGATTTTAAGATTAAACTATTTGCAGTAATACAGTTTATACTATGTGCTTACATTTTTCTCAACAGTAGCATCAAATCAAAATCATGGACCCTTCCATTACACACATGCTTTGGCCAAATAAAATTAAAGTGAATCTGAAGTGAAGAATTCAGTCACATTTGCAAGGGCTAACTAATTTCAATATGAGGCTTAATTCACATTTTAATGATGTGCCTTTTTTGTGAAGACAGCTGGGAAAGTGCAGTAAATAAAAATGAGGCTATTTTGTCAAGTGGAAGACCAAAGGATGCCGGTGGGACTTCTGCTTTCAGGCTATTGGAGATCAGGTGCACTACAGACGTGAATTATCTCAAGGGAAGAGTAGAGAATGTTCTTTTTGAAAAAGGCTTCATGGTTCAGAAACATCTAATTAATACATTAGCAGCTGTCAACCAAACAGACACCTTAGTTAATTTCTTTATCTTCATATTTTAATCAGAAGTGAATAAAATGTTGATATGCTTTTAAAACACATGCATGGAAATTCAAAGAGACTCAGTTTAATTTAGTAATGTTGATTATTCTTGCTTTGTGCTTAAGATTCTCTATGACACACACAAGATCAGGACTGCTCAGTAATGAAAGTGATTTGATGACATGTTAGCTGTACTAGCAAATGAACTAATTTAGACAGATTTTATAGAATTGAAAAAGTGACAGATGAGTGCAGGCTCTATTTAGGAAATGTCCATCATCAATATAACAATGCTGTGGCATGTTAAACTGTGACTGAAGGTCTCGTGAAAATGTCCAATTAATTTTCATTGGCCTTTCTGTAGCTAAATCCATAAAGTTATATGCTGCATTAGCACTAATTTCAATGCTATTTTATCAAATTAGTGCTGTATTTTATACATGGTGTTGCTCTGCCCCTAGCCAACAAGATGTTTTACTGTGAATCTGACATGGATACACAAAGAAATATTGACTCAGAATGTTTTTTTCTTGTCAACTGCTTTTCAGTAGAGACATATTTCAAACCTCATTTTACTGGTTATCACCTGCATAGATACATTATTATTTCTAGGCTGAATGCTCATTTCACAAACAATTTCTATGGTCTGAGGCTCTGCAGCAACAAAGATTCTGAGATATAATCTAAAACATTAGTGAAAAATGCTTGAAGTTTTAGTGATGTACAAATTTCCTTTTTGGTAATAGATAAATTGACTCAAAAACCAGGAAAATTGTAATGTGTTTTTCTTAATTATAATTCTGAATATATGCATGTAGCTATGTCATCATAGAATCATATAACTTATGAATCTATGACTTGGGCATGTATATTTCATTATTCTCCACTGATCATACTCGGTTCCCATCTTTCTCAATGGTAGACCTGCTGCTTGGCGATTGGCTGCCCAGAAAACAAACATTGTCACCTGGAATCCTCATACAGAGTACAAGTTTTAGTTCCTCCTTGCTCACATGGGCAAGTTGAACTGTGAAGGCCCCCCCCTCCCTGCGCCTTACCAGGCCACGTGCCCTCAGCATTGGGAGGGTGTCCCCACGCCGATGGGGACAAAGGCCACTTCCCCACAACCATGACCCGGTGGTTGTGGGGGTCTGGGGGCAAGGGGGCTTATTTGCATCGGGGTACCCCTTTAAATTAGGGGGCACCCAGATGCTGCCCCCCCCTTGTGAATGAGTAATCACTAAAGGGTTAAATCAAATAGTTAGTAAAAAGTCCAGACTTTTGATAAAATCCTTTAATTGAAAAAAAAACAAAGAGACAATTTTTGACTATTCCTTTAATAAAAATTTTTTTTAAAATGGCTCTATCAATGTAATCCCGCATCAATCACGGTGCAGTAATACTAGACAGTGAAAGAAGAAGTAGCATAGCAATACACTCATCTCTCTGTAACTCTGCTTTCTCTTTCTATCAACATACTCCTTGTACTGCTTCCTCTCACACTCCAGCACTGCTGTAAAGGGACTGCAAGAGGCTGATGCCAGGTCAAATTCAGGTGCTTACACTGCTTGCATTTAAAAATACATTGAATGATGTATTAATATTACAGTGTAGAATTATTTTTGTCCTTTATATGTGGCTAGCGTGGAACAACAATTAATAAGACATATACAGTACATACACAAAACAAATGATAAAATGAAGAAAATATTTGTATGGCAAGGGTCTACAAACAAATCCAGATGGCCTTAAATTGTTTGAAGACATTAATGATAAACTTAAAATAGTATTTTCATGTTTCATTGATAACAATATTGGAACAAGCTGCCTGTGTTTCATTGCCACCTCTAGGCATAGGCCTACTATGGCAAATGGTAAATCTGACATTGGCCAGAGTTAAATAAGATAATGACCAGATATCTATTCTTCTCCATTTTAATAAATATTTATTATCACAATCTATATTGCTAGCAAGTGCATGGTTGTGTTTTAACATGAAACACTTACTGTATTTAAAACATTTAAATGGGCTTTTTTTCCTGTATTCAAGCAGCCAAAACAGTGAAACTTGATTCCTTAAAGCAAATGGTAGGAGTGACTTTTTAGATCGTTACACATGTTTATTCTGCATACATAATTAATAGATCTAGGAGTTCCCTTTTCCAGTTTTTACCCACACTCTAGTGCTGTCTCACACACAGCTGACATGGTGATGACTAGGGATGGGCCGAGTGTTCAATTCGAACATGAGTTTGAATCGAACATCGGCAGTTTGAGCGCTCGTCGAATGCCGAACTTTATGGGATGTTTGCGGTGTGTTCGACCACGGACATTCCATAATACAAAATGCCCACTGAAGCTCTGATTTGTTAAAGTCTTGCACCTGACCACAGGTCAGGTGCAAGACTTTGCCCAATCAGGGCTCAGCTGAGGAGGGGCCTGAAGGAGAAAGTTCTCTATCAGGTCCCCCCATGCTGATTGACAGCAGGCGGGTGCAATAGCCAGCTTGCTATTGGCCAATAGCAGGCTGGGTATGGCTCAAAGCCTGCAGATGAAGAGGGGGCATGGCAGAGAAGAAGCGGTCAGACCGGGGGAGCGGAGGAGCCGACGGACCGGAGGAAGAGGAGCCGATCGACCGGAGGAAGAGGAGGTGCGGACAGACCAGTAGAAGACGAGGTGCTGCGGCCGGACGGGGGCACGGAGAAGCCGACGGACCAGGGGAAGACAGCAGCAGAGGTACGGGGGCAGCGGAGCAATGCAGCAGTCTGTGTTCCCACTGCCTCCGCCAACACAGGCAGGGATCTGAAGGGACACAGGCCGCTGCAGCCACATGTACCGGCAGCTGTATGGGGGGCGAAAATTCGACCCCCATACACTTGCATTAAGTTTGAGTTCGTACTCAAACATTTCGGCGGTTCGAATGTTCGAATACGAACCGAACACGGGGGTGTTCGGCTCATCCCTAGTGAGGACCTCTTACATAGCCTTTTAGTGTAGTTTAGCATATGTCATATGTGTAGGAGCATATGTCAACTAGCTACTCCTGGTAGCTGTCTGAAAAAGATTAGCAATACTGAACTGTACTACTTCCCATGCCTAGCATCTACACTATTTGAGGAGCTAATCCTCCTAAAGAATCTTCATCATTGAACACACTTCTAGGTGTGTCAGATCCTGGCTTCAACTACATACTGACTACAACTACATACTTAAATCCCATCTGTGGGGATTCATGACACACTCTAAAGCCATTTCGTTGGAGCCTTTAATTCCCGTATTTCCTTTTCCAAATTGACCTTGCTAGCAATGTCTCATACACACTCCAGAGCTACTGCAAGCTGGTCCTTCAAAAGCTCAATCTGTTATTTTCCTATTTTGCTATGGAGGTTATACATAAAGTTCCAAACAAGTATAGACTTTGCCTTACAGCATAAAGGCATTACATGTTTTCATAGATTTGGATGTGGTGAGGGGTCAGAACCTCTATCGAGTTTTATTGCTGTCTGTGTTACCATTAGGGACATTCCTCTATTTGTCCTGATCACCAATGTCGCTGGAAATAAAAGTGAGGGTAAATCCAACATTTTACAACTGTCACCAGTACTAGATTGGAGGAGAAATCTTCCAAAGGGAATGCGTGTTCTCATGACAACTGCCTAATAGAGGGTTTCCCATGCTTTGGAAAGATATCCTCTTACTTCCTGTTGAGTATGTAGTACAGGATGTTATAGTAATTCTCCCCAATCAGACATAAATGGAAAAAAATGACAGTGTTTTTAACCGTTCCCTACTCCATCCAAGCTACAAAAAAAGTTTTTGCTGTAGATATACTTTGAATGTCTCACTTACTTTAAGGGTTATTTCACCTTTGTGCAAAAAAAGCAGGCTTTCCATCATCTCTACCACTGTTCAGAAGTTGAAAAAGCGGCACCTTTTCCATTGCATGCTAGTAGGTCCTGCATGGCCTGTCTACAAAGACCTCTAGCTTTTAACCCCTCTGTCCTGGCTGAATGGAAGAATGGGCAGGACAATAGAAGTGCACCCCAGTGGCCACTGCACTGCAGCACTGCACATGGGCTCCGTTAAAACATGCCGTGGTGACTGCAGGTGCACATTTATAACGCCTGTGCTCTCTCTCTACCAAGCAGCAGCAGCAGCTGAGCTACAAGGAGAGAGAGCACGCTGCACATGGGCTTGAATGAGCTAGGAGCAGCCACTGGGGGTGCACTTCTAATGTCTGGCCTGTGCTGTTTAGCCAGAACAGAAGGGGTTGGGCTGCTTTTTATCTTCTCAACTGTGCTGGTGATTATAGAATGCATTGGGGATGTTTTGAAAAATATGCAGAAACATGAACTAACCCTTTAAAGGGAACTTCTTACTTCTGAAAAATAAATTAAAAATCTAGTTGCTGGGTTGGCATGCATTCCCTAACCCGTCATGTTTCACACATTCTCAATGGCAATCTTTCTTGTGGGCAAATACTTTGAAAAGAGAGAAATCGTATTACTTTGTCTTCATGCTTTTGCACTGTTCTGCATTAAACAGAACATTGCGGCCTTTTCTCTTCCCCTGCCTATCATTCACACTGTTTAGTTAGTAATGCTTTGAAACTCACATGGAGAACGGTTATAGAAAAAGGCATTGTCTGAGTGTCCTTAGTGTGGGTTGCAAATTACTACACTGCACAGCATATTTCCCAGAGGATTTTGGCCAGGGTGACAGATGGTGTAAAAGAACAGCTGGTGAATCAGTGACACTGCTAGTGCATAGATAGCTACAATGCTGTAGTAGCATAACTTTCAACCAATAGACAGGGAATGGTTGAGTGAGTGGTGAAGTCAATTCTTAGAAGTATGACTGCATACAGTTCTAGAATATAACTCCAGAGTACTACAAATTCCATTTAGTGAGTGGATGTTTTTCACTAAACTTTTCTCTTTACTAAAGCACATACAGTTATTTCCTAACAAAGGCGTGTTATGCTACATAGGGCATAATGCCATGGTGGTCATTGATACTGTGGGGTTGATTTACTAACCGTATAAACACACCACAAACATGTATACACCTCTGTAGTGTGTTCCCTCCCAGCATGATCTATGGGTGGAATCTAAACACCTTTGTAGTGTGTACACACCCAGCAGGTGTGTTGTGCAAAGCCAAGCATGAATTGCAAGGTGATGTTGTGTAAATTAGCTCTATGTTGTGTTGCTTGCGTTGATGAATGCAGGAATGTAAATGCATGAGCTAACCATTTTTGTCTAAACTGTGAAGCAGCATTATATATGCATCACGTGCATGATTTTTCCATATATGGCATTAGTGGAAATATGCTTTTAGAGACTTTTTGGTTGATAAATACGTTTTGCTGTGTGAAAATCACACGCACCTGGTGCGTGCGTGTGTTTAGGTTAGTAAATCACCCCCTGTGTGTCTGGTTTCATCCATTACTTTGCACCAATGTGTCACAATTCCCATATTTAACAACTATGGTAGCTCCAAACAGGCTGTCCAGCACTCCCTTAAGTACCGCCTGCACCCAAGGGGGCTCTTTACAAGAGGTTTTACATCCTTGGGTTTTAGGCAGCCTTCGCAGTAACAGAACTGGAATACTTAGTTCACAACATAGTAGCAATATGCAATTACCTCAGGTGTAACCACTTCCTAGTTGCTATTCCAGGATTGACTGAAAGGAGCCTGCAGCTGGTTGGATTCTCTCCACAAGTACTTGTCCTATACATACAGGTGAAACTCGAATAATTAGAATATCGTGCAAAAATTCATTTATTTCACTAATGCAACTTAAAAGGTGAAACTAATATATGAGATAGACTCATTACATGTAAAGCAAGATAAACCTGCAATTCCCCTGAGGATGTCAGTGGTGACGAAACATGTAGGGGCAGGTCTACCATACCAAACACGTTTGTTTTCGGACCGGCCGAATGTGATTTTTGAATTTTAAAGACATTTTAAATAAACTATTTCTGGAACTATTACCTGATGAAATAATTTTTCTTTGCATGACTGTGGGAATACTTTACACTGAGGACTGATGTTAAAGAACGAGATACGAAAGACGCCGCAGTAACGGTGTCCCATCAGACAAAGCGTTTGTGGTGAGTACGCACTCTATTAGGGGGATTTATTGATCTTAATACAAACCCCAGGAAAGCACTACTCTACGGAACATTGGAAGGCTCTTCTATTTAGCTTTGAAGCGGAGCTGTATATTACAGATACTTTATTTGTTTATATACATTTTTTGTCAGCACAATTAATTGTCATTCACAATTATTTTCGTTTGTATTTTTGTTTACCTACCTGAATTTTTTCACGTATATGATTTGTCATCTAATGGTATTAATGCACACGAAGGTGTAAAAAAGTGAAGGACTTTTTTTAATGTATATAGACTGATCCACTTTATTTTTATACACTGAGACACCTAGAAGCACTTGGTTAAAAATCACCTCCTAATCGTACACATGTTTATTAACCATTACAGTGCTTTTTATTGACTAACGGCACTTGCATTTATGTGGTTTTCTTATGATTTGTAGTTCACAAACACGATTATATGTTTTTTGATTCACCTACTAGCGCTGTTAATTTGGTTTAAACATCCTCAGACCCAGCGGTCTTTAATACAGCAGCTTGAATTTTACATCACAATATGTATTTATTTATATTGATGTGTTGACACGATACACAAAACATTTTACACACAAAAAACTCATCACATTGACTTTGCAGTATTCAATATAAGTAATGTGTTAAGGAAACTCTATTTTGGTTTAAATCACTGCCACCTGTGTGATGTACAGCTAATTGAACTCCTAGCGCTGCTTATCTTGTTATATCATTGATAGTGAGAAAACCTGGTCCACATTGAATTCATCTAAAAGGTGCTCTGTAGTGTTGAGGTCAGGGTTCTGGGCAGACCACTTGTGTTCCCCCACACCAAAATCCTGAAACCATGTCTTTATGGACCTAGCTTAATACACATGAGCACAGTCATGCTTGAACAAGAAAGGGCAATACCTAGACTGTTTCCACAAGGTTGGGAGTGCACTAATTTCTAAAATGACATTTTATGCTGTAGCATCAATAGCAACCTTTACTGAAAACACAGGAACTCAATAATTTGGAAGGGTCCATGTGCTTTTTGCTCTATAATGTATCATTTAACTTTTACATAGCAATAATGTTTATGTTCACATTTACAGAAGATTAATCCCATCATTACATTATAACTAGGCAAGTCATGAAATTACTTTACTGAATTATGTCAATGTTTAGTTCCAAAACTGATAATCCATGCAGTAAGAACTAAATAATTTCACTGAACAAGGTCCTAGCTGATTGCTGCAAATCTTGCTTATATTACACTATCAGCTGAAAAATTTGAACCTGAAAGGCCATCCTAATAACATGTGTATATGGAACTATCTATCTAATTAGCTACCTAAAATATCTAAATATTAAACCTATTCATTAATGACATCAGGGAGGGAATAAATAGCCATGTTTCCGTGTTTGCAGACGATACAAAAATAGGGAGGGTACTAGAAACGGATCGTGACAACATAACAGGAGGACCCGGATAAAATAGGGGAGTGGGCAATACTATGGCAGATGAGGTTTAATGTCGATAAATGCAAAGTAATGTACTTTGGACATAAAAATAAACAAATAGGCTATACAATCATGGGTATGCCGCTAGGGAAGTCAGAAATAGAAAAAGAAATGGGGGTCATTGTAGACCACAAACTGAATGGTAGCTTGCAGTGTCAAGCTGCGGTAAACAAAGCTAGCAGGGTCTTGTCCTGTATTAAGAAGGGGATGTATTGCAGGGACAAGTCTATAATTGTGCCTCTATATAGATCGTTGGTTCGGCCACATCTGGAGTATGCGGTCCAGTTTTGGTCGCCGGTACTGAGAAGGGATGTCCTTGAACTGGAGAGAGTCCAGCGGAGGGCAACAAAACTAATTAGGGGAATGGAGGACCAGAGCTATGAGACAAGGCTTCTGACCTTAAACATGTTTACGCTGGAATTAAGGAGATTAAGGGGGGATATGATTTTCATGTACAAGATGTTCAATGGTGACAGCAACATTGGCAACAAACTGTTTGAGATTAACTCCATTACAAAGACTAGAGGCCACCACCTAAAGTTGGTGGAGAAAAAATTCCAGCACAATGGGCGAAGAGGGTTCTTTACAGTAAGAGCGGTTAAGGTCTGGAACTCACTGCCATCGGCAGTGATTTCAGCCAAGAGTGTAGATTTGTTCAAGAAACGTTTGGACAATTTCTTGAGGGACCGTAATATCCAGGGATACCAGTATCCCTAAGAATGAGATGATGCGTGGACCTATATGGGTTGGACTTGATGGACGTATGTCTTTATTCAACCCCAAATACTATGTAACTATGTAAGTCTGTACAAAAAAACCCTTATGGGTACCCCAATATGAATATAGTAAACGCAAATGTGGGTGAACTGAGTATTGCAGTGTACATCTGCAATAAGATATACTAAATGCTGTATGTGCTGTATTATTTAAAAGACCTGCTGTTTTCGCATACACTGCGCTATTAGGTACCATGCTGGGATATGATGTATAGATAGTGGAATTTTTAGTTGTTTCATTAAACCGATACATAACTCTTTACAATCTGCCTACTTCATGAAGCCTATATGTTTTAGCAGAGACATTACAGATATAACATTTGTAAGCTATTACATTTTATTTTTTTGCCATTTATACATTTCCCATTAAATTAAGAATGCCTATCAGAATTGATTATATGCACTCATGCTAATAGTACTAACATCACTAACAAAAGCATTGAGCTGCAAGGTGCCCAGCAGCTATCAGTGCATCTCTGTTCATCTCTAAAATAAAATGTAATTCATAAGACCACTGTAAGTCTGCACATCAGAGCACCAAAAATACTGTTTATCCATTTTTAGTCTGATGGTAGTCTGTTGAACAGCGTTCGGCTCACTTCACTTCAAGTCGGTCTTTCACTTGGCTGCCTACGGCAGCTTAGTGAATAGACCCCTATGTCTTTAAAAGTTTTCTGCACTGTTTGCATCTCCAGTGTTTTCCCTGTTACAGACCCATGGAGGGTGAGAGGCAGCAATTATTTATCAGGATTTGTATTGTGATTCTAGTTGCTGACTTAAATGAGAGAGTCCAGTAAGAAGACTGAGGTAGATTCATTGTACATATGTTGGTATGTTGATTGGCTAAAATACCGTTTGGTATTGCGGACTAAAAGTGACAACCCCACCTCCCCTTGCTTCAAACATATTAGGTATAGACATGCGTAATGGAATAAGGGCAACATTTTAAGGGGCACCCTTCAAGATCAAATCTAAACTAAAGACCTGTAAAGGCTTTAAAGCATTGCCTATGTACAATTTTTGGTACCATAGCTTTTTGGCATTTCATTTGCACACAGAATTGTGGGGCTTGATATATTTGCCAAAGGGTGCTTCTGCTCTTATTTGCTACATGTATTTCACTTCCATTTAGAATTCATATGAATGGCTGTTCCTTTGCAATACACCAACAGATGTTAATCGTGTAAGATGCTTACATTGTTGGAAATTAAGGGTTACTAGAAGTATGATGCAGAAAACACTGAATAACTTATTAACATGTTAGTTATTAGAGGTGTACAACTGTAAGAAAATTAATGTGATGCTTATTTTTTTAGTGACATTCATTTGCTGCTTTTTCTATTATATTTTGAAATCAAGCCATGGCATAAGTAAAGTAGGAAGAACCTCTAATGCTCTAACTTTGATCAGTAGGCTTATGAAGAATAGAGCATGTTGAAACCATATCTAATAATTATCTTCACACTGAATATCAATATAGACCTTTGCTAAGAGAGAGGCCATGTTCATTTCACTACTACTTTTAATAAACTGTATTTTGCATTTAATAATAAACTAAGTATAAGCACTATGGATACAAAGGTCTATAAAATAATACACCTAACTGGAGTTGAGGAAGAAATGTACTGGTTCTGTTTTTATGGCAGATCTGTGCTATCATTGTTCTATATGAAATAAAATCAATTTCTACACTCCAGTGATATTTTTAATTAGCCATGTCAGAGCAGAAGCCGTAAGAAGGCTTTCTCATTTAGATACAATGGGAAGCAAAACTTAGCAGAACCAGTTTTATGATCTAATAATATTGTGTACAATTTTTTTGATGGGTATGTGATTGGCATAATCTAGTATTTAGGAATGACCTGGCTAAAGTTATGCACAGATAACAAAAAATAGAAAAAAAAACATGCTTAGATTATTATATATCAAAGACTCTCGAGGTTATACAAAATTATGTTGATCCGTCTTCTCGGCGTCTCTCGTCCCCACGCTGCTGCGCGCGCGCGTGTGCTTGCTCTCACTGCAGAAATCCTCCACAGCGCCCTCTAGTTCCGTCCGTGACTGCAAAGGATGTGCAAAGGTTGTACTTTTACAATTCCACTGGATCCACTGGAAGTTCAAAAATGGATAATTTTTGCAGATTTATTTTCCTTATTTTTTAATTGGTATGTTAATCCCTTAGTGACACAGCATCAGAATTTTTTTTAGCTCCTGGTGACTGGAGCAATTTTGCCATTTTTGCTATGTGCTTGTTTAACCATAATTCCCATCTTCCTCATTCATTGCACCTACACATATTATATATAGTTTTTAAAGGACAAATGCATATATAAATGTTTTCTTTTTTATAAAAAAATTGAAAAAAACATTTTTTTTTACAGTTTTGGAAATTATAATGTGTACATAGTTAGTGTAGCTAACAGAAAGTAATACATTTTTTTATTTGATTTATAGGGTATATCATATGTCTGGGATTTCAGTATATTTTGGGAGTTATAGGTCACAAAATACAAGGAGTGAAATACAATTTTAGAATGTGGTATATTTGTCTCCTAACTGTAAAAGCTGTCTTTGCATTATATTTCCTTTAATCAAACAATTTATTTTAAACTTTTTTGACTTTTTCCTATTTTAAAAACTTTTTTTACACTAGGGCTTTTGATACTAAGTATTCTGAGGAGATACTTTATTCTCCTCAGACATACTTTGTATCACTTTTACAATGCACTGAACAGGTTGCAGCTCCACAACACAGTGGTCTGCAAGCTGGCTCAGTGGCTGCCACAGCTCTCTGATCACAGCAATTGCCTATCGCTGTGATCACCGTGCTGGGACCCCTAATTTGCTGTTGAGGGTCTGCCTCAGAACCTGAGGGACCCAACATTAACTCAATGAGCACTGGTCCCTCCATGGACCATCACTCTTTGTACCAAACGAAAGGATGATTCAATCACCAGTCTTTAGGGAACTGAAAGATTGTGATGGAATAATCCTGTAATTGATTAGGAAGGGATTAAGTGAGAGACTCGTGGAGAAACCAAGGCCGAGAACAAGAGAGACCAAAAAAGAAAGTATAGAGAGAGGAAAGGATAAAGAAAGAAAAACATAATTAAGAGTGAGAAACAAATAATTGTATTATATTAGTAAATTAATTTCTGGAATTTTAACACACTTGTAGGTCCTGGAAATTGACAGTCACTTTTGTGATGAGATCACATTTATTCCATCAATTGGTTTTTACACAGTTATACTATTATTTATTTATTTACTTTTAAAGAAAAGTGGGGGAAATGCCTGTATTAAGCTCTCTGCAAATTGAATCACCTGTTTAACTTTTGTGATGAAAATATGTTAGAGGGAGCATACTTTTTGTTCCTATTTATTTTGAAGTGTTGCAAAAGGGGAATGAAGTGTTCATGGAAATTAAGGTAACTTTTTCTCAAATAATGGTGATCAGGAATGACCAGTAGGAAGCTGTGTTTGATTATTAAGAAAATACTATGTGCACTCATTCTTTTTACCACCCCCACCCCCCCAATGTGCTAACCTAACCCAACCTCACAGTCAAGATGCATACCTTTCAATACTGCCTGTGGCCTTTCAGAGTTTGTGTACATCCCATCAAATATTTCAGTTAAGAGAAAGCCTGATAAGGTCTTATGGGAAGCTACTTGTTTACATAGATGACTGGCAGCAGAATATAAACAAACCATTAAAGGCCATGGCAAAAACGAAAGTGAACTTTGTATGAAAGTGTTCTTTTCCTTTAAGGAACTGTAGCCTGAATGTGAAAGAAGCAACAGCTGGTGTGTACACTTTAAGAAATAAAGACCCAATAATTCCTCAATAACTCACACATACTGTTGCTAGCATTGAGTCAACTTCTTTTTGGCAGTGATAGCAAAAGTGCAACAGAGTGAGAACATAGTTGAGGATAGATTAGGACCTCATTTGTAGATGCAGCACTGGCAGCCTTATGGTCAGCAAAATTGTTACAAACCAGGTGCAGAATGTAGCTTGATAATGCCTTAATTTACCTTATTATTTAAATAACTCAGAACATTTTGATTTTAAAGAAAGGGTACAAATTTTGCTGTATGTCTGTCATGTTTGTCTGTGGTCACTGTCTGGGCATACTGTAGGCAATACTTGTTTTACTGCTAACATCCATAATATACAGCAGTTTATTATATGTTTCTGCTTTTAGATTTGGTTGAGAATATAAAGGAAATACTTACATCAGATAGTAAGGTTGTTTATAAACTTGCAAAGGGTAGATGGTTCAGTCTTCATAAAGTCACTCAGGGCAAGATTAACTGAAATGGATGGGCATCCTTTTTTCATGCATTAAATATCTTTTAGACCTGGACAGGTATCATAATTTTATCATTGCAGCTTTAGGGATAGCATTAAAGAGGAGTAATTACAGTTTAGAATCCAATAGATGGCACAGAAATGACTGGAGCAATGGTGCCTTTGCCAGGTAAACATTTGGTTGGCAGATAAAAAGATGACTAGCTGCATCATTTCTTTCCTGTCCGGAGACTCCACACTAGATAAATGACAACTTGGCACAAGAGCAAAAAGGAGGAAAAACAGCTGGTGGGGCTAAGGCTAACTATGGCGGAGAACAGTCGTAGTGCCCTTTTATCCTCCATGAGGTACAATGCTCCATGCTTGCAAAAGGTTCTTGAATAGACTAACTAGTATGGCAGGCTTGTAGTATTAGAATTTTTGGCTTAGTGAGCTTTACCTTGCATACAAGTTGGTCAGTACTTTTTATTTTGACCTGTATACTCTACAGTGGATGACTAGAGAAAATTGGAAGATGAAAGAAAAGAAGTGTGGAAGGCATAGTGGATTTGCAATGATTGTAGCGGATACTGTTTTGACTTGTTTTTTTCTTCTAGTTTGCATCCTTTTCTTTTCATCTTTTTGCAGCAGATGACAGATGAGTCCTGTTTGGAAGAGAAATGAGCATCATAGACAGCAGCAGCAGTAGTGAGATATGATGATAATGATGTTTTCTGGGTATGTTTTAGTGAATCTAAACTATTTTTTGGATAGAGTAGGAGGGAAACCTGGGAAACCTCCGTACGGTGTTTTTGCTGTCTGTGTCCCCACTGGGGAGATCCAGCCTCTCTACTTGTCCATGTGACCCCTTGAATAGAGGGGAACATTTCCAATAGAAACATGTGTTCTAATGACAACTGTATAAAATAGGTATTTCCTTACTTTGGGAAGATCTCCTGTCACTTCCTTTATGTCTTGAGACAGGTGTAATGTAAAATCTCCACAGTGAGACGCAGAAAGCTAAACAAAAACTGTCAGTGGTTTTAACTGTTTCATACTCTATCCAAAACTGGGATAAAGTTTTGGCTTTAGGTACATTATATTTGGCAGTCGATTATTGTTGACAACTGTGTTTCTCTCACAAAATATAGGGATACTGTTTAGTGTTCAGGACAAGAGGATGATGTTACAAAATGTGTGTAAGCCTCAGGAGCTGCAGGCCTAGATGACCCCCTCCTTTTAACCTTCAAATGGTGAAGATAGGGTTGCTACATAAACTTGCTTAATTTAAAGCTCTAATAAAGAAAGAGGCAACATGTGGTTGAAGTATTTAAAAATGCTGGCTAACAGTTGTCTTTTAGTCTTCTTAAATTGTGTTGCTTATTAACTTAATGGTAAACAAAAGTATATGCAATGGTTTCCATTTTTTCACCAGATTTAAAGTGTTTGTTCTATTTGAACAAAGCATATCTAGTGTTTATAGCTGTTTAAAAGAGAATTATTAAATGTAATAACCTTTATGAAAAATTAGTCCAAGTTCTATGATGTGAAGCCAAACACAAATGCAGTTATAATGGATGTTGCCTGGAAATGTAATTCAGCAAGCAAAATTGAGTTTATAATGGATTATAGGAACGATATTTAGTGAATAACTTATTATTAAAGCAAAGAGCAAAAATCAGTCATAACCTGAAACAAATGAGTACAATTATCCATTTCCTGTTGTATTTTTCCATATTGCCACCTAAAGTAATATTAAACTATCAAACATGTTTTCAATAATGAATCCAGATCAAACAAATATACATTGCCCAGCAAAGTATCCCTTTACATTTTGTCCGAGCACTTACTGTCATCATGTTTCCTTACAGCTGATTCTAACTCCACTTGGTTTCCTTTAACTTCCTGTCCAGTACAAGATTACAAGGGAGAGAGCAGTCTCCAGCATCTGTCAGTCTACAAGCTTGGAGAAGGTAGAAGGGTATAGCGGGGAGCAGAGAAAAGGGGAGTGTCTTACCTTGCTGTGCCTGTGTGTTTGTGGTTGCTGCCAAGCCAGCTGCTGACAAACCTGAAGTACTCCCTTCAAAAATTAATACAATTTTCAAGATGCAGGGACTGTAGTTCGCATACATGATTTCTCTCATTAAGCCCTGATGAAAGGGGAGTGTTTCTGGACCCCTGAAACATTATGGCTAGTCTATTTCAATGCCTCCTGACCCTAAAACAAAAAGTTGTTTCTGGAATATTTTAATTCATGGGGTACTCTAATTCCTACATCAATTGTGTTCACTGACAAGCAAAGGATACTGTGGAGATATTTTGGCTTGTGGAAGCTGCCTACCCATTAGCTAGATCACTCAGAAACACCAAGAAAATATCCACAGGGGTCCAGCACTTGCACTTCCAAATAATGTGTGCTTTTGGAGACACACACAGAACTTTCTAATACAAACAAGAGTGGCCCTGCAAGGAAAAGAAGCCACCCTAAAGCATGATATCAGGGCCAGTGCTCAGGAGACCAGCTGATTCTGCAGGGAACTAAATATTTTAAACACCAAGCAGCAGCATCTATTGCAAGTGATTCAATCCACATAGAAAATAGCTTTGTAACCTTTTTATTGTAATATCACTTTAGATTAATGCAATGCAATGCATCAATTTAAAGTGTTTTATGTTTAATCATTATATATAGTGGAAAACACTTACGTTTTTATCTTAACTTTGTAATATATATCTTCATCAGTGTCTGGGCACAGTGCTCAGCCCCAAGACTAATGATACATCTATTGCTGTAATTTTTTACCTCCAATAAAAAACTGATAGTATATCTTATTCTTAAGGTTGCATTTTAAATGGGTTAATAAAAATAACTGTGCAGCTCACAATCAGGTTACACACACACACACACACACACACACACACACACACAAACACGTACTTTTCTCTGAATTAATATCAGACTTCTGAGACAAATTAAAACTCTGAGATAACATATTTCAAGCTCCGAGAAAATAAATCAGAAAGTGATTCAACATTTAAAATGTCTGATTTATAATCTTAGAACTCTTTTTTATGATATCAGAATTGTGATGTATTATGTCAGAGTTCTTACAGCTCACTGATATTATATCAGAATTTCATCAATTTTCATTAATCAGTTATCTAAATGTTACAGTTTTTAAAATGCCTCAGGGCTCCCATGCATTTGCAAGACTACAGGCATGCCCCCTTTTGTGTATACTGCAGGCATGCTAAAAAAAATCACAGCCTAATTGTAAATGTGTACATATCCTGAGGCTGAATACACCACTGACCCTTTAACTATTTGCACTGCATCCAACATTGTGTCAGTTTACATTGTGTGTATTGATACAGCCATTTAAACAGCTCTGCCTGCTTCCAGTTTATGACATCTTTAGTTAAATCACCAAGGGGGACTCCAAGGTTTGAACTTCACTTCTGTCTTGTGATGACTTAGCACCACTTTTAATGAAGTGCACAGTGGCTGGTTAGAAATGGAAAATTATTGATTTCTGTTTATATTAGTGAAACTCAGGCCTGCCTATGTTAGTT
Source organism: Nanorana parkeri (assembly GCF_000935625.1). Lineage (NCBI taxonomy): Eukaryota > Metazoa > Chordata > Amphibia > Anura > Dicroglossidae > Nanorana > Nanorana parkeri. Next base: position 148,633 of record NW_017307140.1, on the reverse strand, counting down.
CATAACACAGTGTACAATGTCTGTTATGTTTGTGATTCAGAAAGCATCTCATAGCTTATGTATATGTAAGAAAGACAGAAAAGGTGAGAAAAGTGCCCATGTTGAGACAGTTTGTTAATATTCTTTGTATACTGTACATGTTTGGCCTTCTAATGTTGATAGACTTCAGTACCATCAGCTCAATAATGTCCTTACACATTAGATGTGTTAGCCAGTAGTTACATGAATGCCAGAGCTATTGTGATTATATGTTTCCCCTCACCATTAACTAGTGCCATGCTGCTTTGACATTGTATATGTAAAGGATACAAAGTGAGCCTATCATGTTAAATGTTAGGTCTGTAGTGTGCCTGAAAGGCTCACTGATACCCCCACAAAAGCCAGCACAGATGGAGCTTACACTCCCATGTGTATATTGATTGAGCCAGTGCAGAAATAACAGCCCTAAGATCACCATGTTTTGGCTCATTGGAAACCAAGCATAATGCTTGTAACATGCAACGCATAATGTGTTGCAACGTGGTTAAATTGTTGTGTAGCCATAAAAAGCTTGGGGAAACAGAAACATAATTTCATTAACATGATGATGACTTGACATGTGTATTCGGATTTGGAAAAACTTGCAAATCAATGAAATTCTGTTGATTCAGCAGTTCGTCTGAATACGATTTAACAAATTATTATGTTTCCAAATATACGAAAAATATATTCGAGCAGATAAGTCTTTTTGCTGAATGTGCAGTGGCCACAGAGGCCACCGGCACATTCTGCGCATGAGCACCGCCATCTTGAGGTGGAGTGCATGACATCACATGTTGCCACACCTGCGTGTCATTGGGTGACATCATGCGCATGTATTGACGCAGCCATCTTGGTGTATGCACTGGTGTATACACTGCATGCGCTGAATGTGCTGGTGGCCGATATAGCTGCTGTGTGTTCTGCTGTTTAAAAGTGTGGTTTCGTATTTGGAGGCCTCCAAAACAGCATAATTATTTGTTTCGTCAAATGAAATAAGTGAAAAAAAATATTTTTCATTTGCTTCCTCCTAAACTAATGTTTATGCTGTGCACATGTCTAATGATAACCAAAATCCATTCTTCCATCTGGGAACTAAGGTATTGTATAACTCAGTGATGGCAAACCTTTCTGAGCCCAAGTGCCCCAACTGGATCAATAAACCAACTTGTGTGTCTCAAAGTGCCAATCGTGTACCTGACCCAAATACTGATGATTTATTTTAGAAAAACACTTCATATGACTGTCTGAACTAATTATGTGCTTACATCTTAGAAGAAAAATACTATACTATATGGAGTCAGTGGTGGAGCATCAGGGCCCAGTTGCAGCTGTGACTGCTGTGACCCTGGAAGTTCTGCCACTGATTCCAACCTGTAGAGGAACTAATCTCAGCAATGTCTGTGAAGGTTCTCATTCATCCAGGTCATGTTATATCTGTAAAAAATAAGTCAAGGCAACTGGACTTGCTGTATTTTTCTTGAAGACATTTCACTGGACATCCAACCAGCTTTCCCAATTATTGGCTCGAGGGAAGGGTTGCAACCCTTAAAAAAATTGTTTTTGTTTCCTGTGTCCTGCTAGACTGTTAGTCACTTCCTGTTTTGGAGATGCAAGAGAAAAAGAAAGGACATCTGCCCAAATAAGCAGGAATTTCCATCCTAAACAGCTGTCCCCAGAACATTTGTTCCCATTGGTAGATTTCCCTTCACCTCTTGCTTTCATGACAATTCGCATGATTTCCCTTTACTTTCTGTCTCACTGATGATGGTCACCAAGATAAATAGAAGGGTTAATCTCCACCCACCTCCCCAAGCAGGGACACAGACTAATACTGAAAAGATACACTTTAACAGTGTATACTACTAACTACTACTTATTCATACATTCCTATTATCAGGAATGTAACAGCATTTTCTTTAAACTATAAATGATATTTGTCCTTTTTGCCTCAATTCTATTCACTTTCTCTGGATCAATTATTTCTAATTCTACTCACAATGTTTGCAAAAGCTATAAATATTCATGATACTACAAGCAAGCATTCATTCACAGTCATTCTTGTTCAATGAAAAAGGATAGTTTAACAAACATAGGAATTACCAAGAAACAGCAGGGATGTTAAGTCTGTCATTTATATTTATTAAGGTATGTACAGCATATGCATAATACATAAGTGCACACACACACACACACTCCTCTGTGGCTGTGGGTCATCAGTTCCCTAATAAGTAAGTACTATACTTTTAATTCAGAGAACACCTATTATGGAGGTATACTTTGTTATCAAGTTGCCCATGTCAGTGGAGTTAGGGATTCTCCAATAGATCTAGCCTGATGACTAGAGGTCACCAAGGGGGTGAGAAGCTCATACTGCCATACAGGGACACCAGCTCCCTATTTAGAGAAGAATGCTTGCTACACACTTTTCAGACCAGAAATGAAGTGGACCACATCAGCAATTCATTTCAGCAAGGTTTTTGCCACACAAATTATACACAGCTACACCGTTAACCCCAGAAAATGAATGGTATTCACTTCCAGATAGAACAGTGGTTCTCAACCTTTCTAGGGCCGGGACCCCTTGGTAACATTTGCCAAGTTGTGGTGACCCCCCATGGTAAAATTTAGGGTTGACGCAGCTGCTGCAGCGACATCTGGCGGCGTGGCGGGAGAACTGACACTGCTGCGCTAGGAGAGGGCTGAGGAGGACTCTCACCTAGCACAGCAGAAATCACACAGCGACCCACAGGTTGAGAACCACTGTTGTAACAGCTAAAATGGCAAACCATATAACAGAAGCCGAGGGTGCCAGCTTTTAGTATTAATAATAATGATGATAATCACTTGATGGGGACCTGATGGAGAACTGCAGATGTCAGAAATAAAAATAAAAAAACGATCGCAGCGAAAGGTTAACTCTGCTCAAGCAGATTAAACCTTTCCGGGAGAAAGTGTTTCTCTCCCGGGCGGCCGGGAGCCGCTATCTAATAGCGGGAGACTCCCGGCGACCACTGGCAAATTGTCATTCGACCCCCTAAGGGGGTCGAATGACCAACAGGTTGAGAACCGGTGGCCGACCCACAGGTTGAGAACCGCTGAGATAGAAGGTATTTGTAAAATTACATTATATTGTTACATTACTATCTATATAATATCCCCAATCTGCTTTACAATGGTTAATTCATTATTTTATCAGGGACCAGCAGATCTGAGATAGTCCACAGATGTGCACATCACTAAAAAGCAGCCTTTATGTGTCTTCATATGTACAGTGGTCTGTTATAAGCTGCTGTTGTTTTGCAGGGCATTAAATTGATTTTAACCAAGGCAATTTGTGCATGGAGTCTGTATGTTCTTCCTTTGCTTATATGGCTTTCACTGGGTACTCTAGTTTCCCCCCTCAGGTCAAACACATACTGGCGGGTCAACTGGCTTCTGATTAAATTTTAAGATCTGTTGCTGCACGTACTGATGTCTTCATTATAAGGAAAGGATGAAATACACATTCATGTTTTCCCTTGCAATATCTTTCAGTTTGCTGGGCTCTCCTGTTGTGGAACATAAAATCAGACAGAACATTAGTGATTGGCTTAGAAAAAGGAACAATCCTGTGCTCAGATTCTTTTGCAGGAATTGTTTTAGCTAAAAATCTCAGCTACTAAATGCTGAGTGACATTCTGTAAATTAGATAATGTCTCTTCTATATTGGTGGTAATAATAATAATAATTAAAAAAAACTCTTATATTGCTTTCATGTCAATGAGGTTTACATTACATTATAATAAATAGTTAAACATTGTGTACTTATCACAAAGAAACAACAAATCTTATTGGACAAACAGTAAGTCCATTTAGACCTGTGCCTGTGGAGTTATGTTGTGCATTTATTGGTTGTGATTTGCAATAGAAAATAACCTATCCTTATATTCTGCATATTTAACACATACTTACCTATTTGCATATTTATTGCCTCCTTTCCGAACACTTGTTTACAGCACAAGTGACCTTCCTTTATGGGCTCTTATGTAAATTGCCTGGCTTACTGGTCTCCTTGAGTGCAAGTCATAATTTATTACAAAGGCACTCAGAAGAAAGCTCTTTTTTGGTGTTCTTTTTTTTAGTTGCATACTCTACCTTATTACTGCATTCTGTATAGTTTCAAGATTAACTTCAAGCCCTTTTTAGGTTTGTATTTTTTGGTGTGTTATTGCTTACCTTCTGCCTTGAAAAGGTTAAAGAATCATATGTACTTTTCTCTTTTTTAGTGTAATCATCTTCTCAGCAGTGCGCTATAGGCTCTGGCAATGATAGACAGAGGCGTGCCTTGCTGTTATTGATGGAGTGAGCTGCAGCAAGCTCAAAAGAGTCCCATCTGGATTAGGTTTTAGGAGCAGTCAGATGTGGAGTGGGAGGTCAGCAAGGCTTGAATTTAGCTCCCCCTCCTTCAGCACCTCTGCTGTCTCCACTTATACACACATTACACAGAATATGCATGCCTTCATCCAAAATTGATGCTTGCTTTTGAGCAGATGCTACAGGGCCTGGGATTCAAACAGCTGCTAAGTTTATGGAGAAGACAGGGAGCAGGATGGTGCAGCAGGTATATTTACTTTATTAATTCATTAAAAATTTCATTTCACCTTCTGCAAGTGTGTGCTTCTAATTGCTGACGTGATCTACTGTTAGTCAGCTTCCTATAGCATTAAACACATTATGCTGCTCATAATGGTCTGGAAGCAGATAGAAAATGCAGCAGTGTGCTTTTCTGCTTTACTTGATACATCTAGCTGAGATGCTTTTCTAACCAGCAGGTTTACAGAGTAATTTTGCATTTTTCTTCTTTGTTTCCATGCCCCGAGGAAAAAGACTCTGCTTGGCTCATTTAACTACTGTAGGAGAGGCGTTCTTTGCATATGCAATGCTGTTGGCAGGAGCAATAGAACACAGGAAAACAAATCTAATACAAAGACAATTTGTCAGCTAGAGGTAATATGGGTACAGGCACATAAAGGAGTGCAGTGTGATATAATGCAGCCAAGGAAAATAGATGTATGATGACAAAACTATGAGCTTTCCAGTGTGATCCCAGTATATTCAAGAAAACCAAAATAGCTCTAATTTGCATAGTCTGCATTAATGCTGTCTTCATTTTTTTTATTTCAAACTTTTGTACTGGATGGAAAAAGGCAGCAGTGGAGTGAATTATGTTTTGTTTCATTTCAGGGTCTGGCTTGCAAATTATCATTCCGTGCACTAAATAACTCACTATAAAGCATATCATTTTCCTTGTTTCTGGGTTGTTCAGATTCAGGGAAGAAAGGCAATAAGTTATATTTAATACTCTGCCACGTAATGCATATTTTGGACTTAAAATGTGTTTTTCAAACATTTAGTAAATGCTGACTGGCTGCCATCCTATGTTTCTATTTCCTGCCAGTAAGTTACTTTATAAGGGCTTACATCCTTCACAGCAGTTAGAAACCTGATGACCTAAGTATTCTAATTCAAACACCACTAGGGAAAGGCTTTCACTTGTAACATACACACTGACAATATTGCAACTTAATACCAAGAAATCAGACAAAAACCTCAGTGCTCTTAATTAAATATTAGTTGTAATTAGCACTAAGTGAGAACTCTTTGAATATTAATTTGGGTCTCCTGGAACTGCTGCCAGTGTTAATGAGAAACTGCAGGGGGCCCAGTAACATCTGTTTATAACCCAAAGTAGCCAAAAAAGCGTTAGATGAAATGCACCTGCAAAGTACTCATTTGGTTTTAGGCTCTGTATCATTGCTTTCTACTAACATCTGTAAAGTTTATTAATCTGTGCATTTTTTGTGTTATGTGAAATAAAAGCAATTACATTTTTATTGCATTCATAGCTATTAGTGTGTCATCTTGTGATGGCTAAACTGTGTTTAGTAATATGTAAAAGTACTGTAACTGGATAATTGGGAACGAGTGCAACTTATTGCCATGCAGAGCTGCCAAGAGTGTTTTCTGTGTTTTGTCATTTTGACCTTTTTGTTTTGCCTTATCTTTAGGTCAGATTGAAGTTATAGATGAGGGGTAGCCAAAGTTCAGCCAACCAGCTCTGGTGAAACTACATATCCCATTATACTTCTGGTTCTAGAAGTCATGTATGTGGCTGTCAGAGTCTTGCAATGACTAATGGGATTTGTAATTTCACTACATCTGGAGCGCTGAGGTTTGGCTATTTCTGCTATAGATAAACACATAGGGGTCTATTCACTAAGCTGCCGAGGGCAGCCAAGTGAATGACCGATCTGAAGTGAAGTGAGCCGAACACTGTTCGGCTATTCACTTCAGGCTGGTACGGCTGATTTCAGCCGTACATCGGCTGAAATCAGCCATACATCGGCTTGCTTCGTGTGGCTTTGGGTCGGCCGAACATGCTCAGCATAGCCGAGCCGAATGGCGCTCGGTGGCATTCGGCTAGTCACTCACTGTCATTCGGCCCCTATGAGAATAGGGGCAAACGGCAGCGAGTGAGGTGCCAGAGCTTCGGCTCAGCTCATACAGATGTTGGAACTTGCTCAGTCGAAGTCCCTCTGCTCTTCAGCTCAGCCAAACATGCAGAGCATGTTCAGCTGACAGAAGGCAGCCATACAGAGCCAATGTATGGCTGATTTCAGCCAATGTACGGCTGAAATCAGCCGTAGTGAGCCAGAGTGAATAGCTGAACCTCGTTCGGCTCTGTTCACTTCGGCTTGGTTATCCACTTGGCTGCCTTCGGCAGCTTTGTTAATAACCCTGTTAGTTTTTATTTTCCTGTGTGGTTGTGCATATTGTTGCCATTTTGTGCAAATTTACCAACGTTTACTAAAAACACAGTAAAACATACAACAATATTGAAAAATATGCACTATAACAGTTAAATTCAGTGCAGTAAAACATTGTAAAAATATATTTAAAAAGCACATTAAATGCAGCATTTTTATAGGTCTTTGGTATAAATCCCAGTGTCAGTTTCCCTTAATGAACTCTCATTTGTAAATTTGTGGATCCAAGAAAAAGAAGCTGATGACTTGCTGTAGAATCTCTCCTAAGTAATTTTATTGTAATGGACAAACAACACAAAGCCCCATCTGGGACCTTCTCTGTCTTTGGAGGAAGTCTCAGATGGGGCTTCATGTTGTTTGTCCGTTACAATAAAATTATGCATGAGAGATTCTACGGTGTGCTGTCAGCTTCTTTTTTCTGGGATCCACAAATAACTTGGGGTGAGGAAGAGCGCCTTCCTGGTTTTGGCACCTGGCTAGTCAAGAGGGTGACCCAGCATACAGGCCTCGGGAGCAGTAGCTAATCTTTTTGCATTTTGGAATTTATTTTTTTCTTATTTTATGCTGGGTACTTTAAAATGATAGAAACATTTTTCAGCCTCTACAACCTATAACATTTGTATTAAATGTTAAAAGAATGCTGTCAGCTCCAATATGGAACTAAATAGACTGGCGGGACCTGGAAACAATATATTAAATGCATGACATATTCTACAATGTTATGTTTTATCATTATAGTATAAAATTATAGTATGAACTTTGTATGCTCATACAATTCTATATGAATGCAAAACCTCATGAAGCAGCTCAAATGCAGGTCAGAAAGAGGTCAACTTCAAGTCAGATACACCTGTCAATGCACTCTAAATAATCTCAGAAAGGTATCAAATTAATGTCAAACTAATGTCATTGACTCAAGCCCTTGGTCCCACATTACAGTTAATTCCCATGCATGTATCTAGCTTCAGTCCTCCTCCAGCCTCATTTGTGTATGTAGTAGATAGCCATGATCATTCACATATGGCTTTTTGACAATTTTGTTCAGAAAACGTATCATGCAAAGTGTTCTAACAGTATGCCCAAGTAATGAATGAGTATCCAGTGAGTGGTCAACTGCAAAGTAGCTCCTACTCAGCAAATCGAAAACACTTTTACATGTATCTTATGCTTTTTTGTTTAAAAAGTATTAAAGCCAAACCCAAGGCAAGTCTAAAAAAAAATAAAAATAAATGAAATCTGTGATGCAGTCATGTATTTGATTAATCTAATTAATAAAAAAATTTTCACCACAGCTATTATAACTACTTTAGATATATTATTATATTAGATGCCTGAAATCCTGAGGAGACTGAGAGGAGAGCCAGAACAATCAGCTAACCAGGGCTCTATGACATGTCACAGTGCCTTCACTCTAACACTAGGAACCTGAAAAGTACAAAGATGACCTTATCACTATGCTGCTGTTTCTTTGCTGTTCAAATAGCAGTCTGGGGGATGGGAGGTGACAGCAGTGTATTCTCTAGCAGTAATAGAGAAAGTGGCTTCACCTTCTGGTTATGCATATGGCCAGGGTCTGTGAATCACAAAAGGGGCTGAACAGAATCATGAATATCTTGACTGGAAAAACAGTTTACATATATGTTTAAAATGTGTTTTTAGGTGTGTGGCTAGAGAAAAGATACAAAAATAAACACATTT
>NW_017307140.1:121955-139969 GCF_000935625.1 Nanorana parkeri | reverse complement strand
GCTGATATATATATATATATATAGATATAGCTATATAGATTTTTCTATATAGATATATCTATAGAGATATATCTATATATCTATATACATATATAACTTGTGTGCTTACATTAGACAGTATATTTATAAAGAAAGCAGTGCAGGGACAATGCTCAGTACAAAACAAGAATGAATCAGATAAAAATATTACCAGGTAGATCGATATTTAAATTTGAATATTTTCCCCAGAACAATTTGCATGTTACCACTACCTTTGCAAATGGCAGATTTACCACTACCTTTGCACTGTGATCAGCAGCTGCAGAGATTAAACCTGGCTTTGCACTTTTATTATCTTGATTGGTTTTGTTTTGTTGAACAATTATCAAAAAGGTTTTTAGATGTGCTTGAAAATCCCTATATGCACCACCAAAGACATGCATTGTAACTGAGTTCTCACTATTGCTTGGTTATCATACCCTATAGTATGTGATTGTTGGAAGCAATGCTTGAATTGGTGTCATTTCTAGCAAAAAGCTAGAGTTTGTATCTAGAGTGTTCATTTAAATGAAATAAAATCCCTTATATTGGACACAATTAGGGTGATTCACTGAAGTAGTCACTTTCCTTTTGGCCCAGTAAGCATGTGTTCAGTTCAAATGCCCAGTAACATGGAAAACAATGAAAATATAGGGGGGGTGGTCTTTGCAATCAGTTAGATATTTGAAGCAAACAAATATTAATGGGGCTATATTAAACTTACTGTTTTACTAAATCACCTTCTCTATTAAGGTTCAGATCTTAGAACAGTAAGAAATGAAGCACTGTATGACATTTTAAGTGACACACTGCTTATTTTTAAACATAATCATATTTTGATTTATACATTATGGCTCAGTAAACAGTGTATTATTTAAAAAGGAATCAGGGTAGGTCATACGTCCTGTATCCACAGAGACTAAAGTCCTAGGGCACAAGTTTGGGATCTTAGTAAATCAGATTCTTTGTGTAATCATTACCAACTTTGCACTTTAGACATCCCACTGACATTTCTTCATTTCTTGACATTCAAATGGCTGTAAAATGAGATGGAGTTAGCTGCGGAGAACATTTTATGCCTGTGTTTTACCAGTCGTTTTGCAATTTCTCATCTTGTTATTTGCTGCAATGTTAATTTATAAGTGATAAAGCTTTATGTTGATCCCAGATACTCTGGGCAAAAAGAGTTGACCTAGATTTCTAAGTTTCAAAGGCAGTATTTTCACATCATTGCTAGTGCTTTTGCTCTTTCATAATTTAGGTTTTCTGGCCTTCATCAAAGATCAGACTTACTTGATAAAACAGAGTATCCCTAGGGTATTATGAGAACTCTATTATATTTGTGAGTTCAATTGTTTGCAATTAAGTGGATGCTGTTAAGGGAAAGTGCATTTTGAATTAAAATCTAAAGCAAATAAAACAATCTCCTGTCAACCTAGAGTGGTTTTGTAAGAATTTCTAAAGTAGAAAGTTTTCCTTTCAGGGAAAACAACTACTTGTTTGGCTCAGTGTATTTATTAAAGTACATAAACAATTCCCTCTGATCTTATCAGAGTCTTATAGTTCATTGGTGTACATACATACTAAGAAGTCTGCTATTTGATTTAAGTCAACTACATGCCTTGTTGTGGCATTATGCAGAAAACACTTATCTGTATGTTAATATGCTACAATCGTATATATGCTGCAATCGAATGATGACTAGTTTTTAAAAATGCAGCATATGAAATTGGACATGGTTTCATATACAACCATTTAAAAAGCATCTCACATTTTTCAAGCAAGGTAGAAAATGTAATTATTTCTGCTTTGTTACAGTGTCCATATGCAGCATGTGATTTTTATAAATTTGGGTTGAAATATTATATCTGTACTAAGGTGGTGAAAATTATTGTCTTGTTAGATAAAGAGTATCTAAACCCAATAACAAAAATGGAATGCATTGCAGCTTAGCAATCCTTAGATATGGTGGCTGCATTCGTTTTCTTTTTTAGGCTTTTTTCTTTTTTTACCTGATGATGTGGCCAGTAGCACAATTTCTGTCTAATGGTGTCTGCAGTTACTGCTCCACTGTATCTATGGAGGGATAACATAGCCACCCCTGGACAGCAACACTGGACACTCATGGAGAGTTTTTTACTTTTGGATAAAGATTTAATATTAATGGATAAAAGTGTCAGTGTTTTCTCCATCCTCTAACTGTCACTTTTGCTGGGTAGCTTGGTTTGTTAAAAGAAGTTGAAAAATAACAGTCTTATTGGAAGGATCAACAGGCTTTTGAATCTACTGTATGTTACAGGGCAGACACAGAAAAACAGAGAGGGGAATTTATCAAAACTGAAGCAGACAGAACTGGAGCAGTTGTATATGACAACCAATCAGCTTCTCTGTTTCATTTTCAAAGCTTAACTGAACAAACTGAAGAGAGAAGCTGATTGGTTACTATGGGCAACTGCTCCAGATTCTGTCTGCTCCAGTCTTGATAAATTCCCCCAAGAGTGTTGTGTTAATGCTATTGACAGACTGCATTATATATACAAACCAGGACACTTTCCAATGTCAGTGAGTCTGAGACTGGGGAGTGGAGAGGGGCAGAACAAATGGAGGGAGTAATTGTAGTGTTCAGAGTGCACCGCATCTAAATAGAAGTGGTGGTTTAATAGCAATGCATGTATTGCTTGGTGTTGAACAATAGGGCTAACAGTTCTGTAGCTTCATAATGGCAGACTTGCAAATTAATAAATTATAGTGATATGGTTCTCTAAACAAACAAATTATTAGAAAACCTTTGAAATGTGAACATACACACTTTCTGGTGAGAGAAAATGGTAAAGTAGGTAAAGTGTTATTTTGCGTAATCCTCTCTAACAAACTTTAGCCAGCAATAACATAGGTCTACAGTTCTCCTTAGTACTCACACCAACAAGCTGGCCATACACTGTATTACATTTATTGAATCTGGCTCATGATGAGCTGGACAAAATTTGTTCAGTAGGTGGCCCTGTTGCCAACCTTACATCCGGCATCCTTTGATCAGAAAATCAAAGGAGCTGGATGGAAAATTTTCAGGCCAATCAGCCAATGAATCAGCCAATCAGCTGATTCATCCATCCATCCATGCTGTTCAGTGTGGAATATAGGAATCTATTATCATGTTTTCATTCAGCCCACGGGCTAAACAAAAAACAGAACAGTGTACGGCCAGCTTTATTCACAGCAACACCTTCCACACTATCACACTTTAGATATGGAAATCTGGAATGATCCTGCTGTCCTGCTTAGAGATGCCTTTGTCCACTTCCATCGCTACACAGGCTTATGGCAGGAGCTCAGATAATGCCTCCAGAACCCCTGCACATTGTTCCGTCCCTCCTCCTCTTCAGGCTTCTACTGTAACATACAAAACAATACAGACATGCTGTGTGTGACTCTAGTTATGTGATGCACCAAATCACACAACATTGTTTGCCAACAGTAATGCAGCCACTCCGTAACTCAATGTGGCGCAACAACGTCATTCATTTTTGTTTACAAACAATGCAGGCCACCAGAGATTTTAGCTGTCAAACTAATGAGTTGGTATCACAACAAAATAGCCAGAAATACCGGGTGAGATCCGTTAAGTTCCCAGGTATGCATATATGTAATTTGTGATTTTGCCCATAGTTCCACTTTAAATAATTGTCTGCAAATACTTCATAACCAAAGATTATTGACAACTGCTTTAGGCATGTCTGTATTTATGGGAAACAGCAAAAGTTGAAAATGCCCACAGCATTTCATCAATAGAGAGAAGCAGAATAGTGTATGGAATAATATAATTTTAAAATGTGCAACTTTATTGGTGATCTGGTGCATTTGAATGCACATGCTGCCCTCGGCAGCTTTGTGAATAGACCCCTATGTGTCCCAGCAATGGAATATACTGGATTTATAGGCAATTAAATCCATGATGTTGCAGGTAGCTTTTGCTGTGACATAAAGGTGGTCTGTTATTTGTCTTTTTACATTCTATACAGTGTAAAAATATTTAAAAAAAGGAAGTTTCTTGAGCATAATGAAAATAGTCCCCCTCTTTTTTAATCTACATCTATAAAATATATAGACCCAAATACTTACAATGAATGTGTGTTAAAAGTTGATCATTTTTTTAAAATAATACCTGAGTTTATAATTATTGTATTTGTTTCTAATATCTTACATGTATATACTGCCTTATGCTTATAATACACATAATGGCATTGTGTCATAGCTGTTGTACTTACTGATGCACATCAATTCCATATTTTAATTTGGTAGAGCTGCAGCTAAGATAAGGGGATGCTGTCCAAATCAGTGGATTGGACATTTAATGTGGTGTATTGATTTGTACATAATATATTTTCTACAAGGAGCTGTACTTGATGTACCAATCTAAATTTAATTCCATTTTAGGAATAAGCTGAGTCAGACACCACTGGCTTTGCCACACCAATTTAGAAAAAATGCATATGCTGTCAGTTACATAAATTTGACTTTCTGAAACCCCTAATTGGTTTTCCTTTATTTTTACTGTCTAATTTACATGATGGTTTAGTTTTAGGGTGTAATATGAATAAATTGTGAAATATGCAATAAAGTTAAATAACTATGAAGATAATAAGTGTTATGGACCTGAGTTTTTTTGCATACAGTATATGGTTTCTTGCTTAGACATAGAACCAATTGCAGATTTGCCTAAGCTGTAAATACTTTGTCTGGTAAAATGATATTGCATCTCACCAACAAAATAAAGAGTCTTACTCTTTAAACCTTTAACCAATATAAATGCCATATTATGGAGTGGAGTCCGCAGTATATAAGTCCAATGTATGTATATGTAAATTAAAACCTGCAATTGGACTCCATTACCTTATATATACCACTTAATAAAAATGCCAAATGTTTTATTTCTCACATCAAGAAAGACAAACATGGCGTAAATGCATATTACATATAATATAAAACATACCTCTCCGGGACCCCTATACTCCTATGGTCACAGAGTCCCTAGATTGTTCGAAACTATCTAAAAATGTTTACTTCCACTCTATCCACCGTATAAACACAGTACATCTGTTAGGATGGGTGATATGTTTCCAATTTCTGAGGTGACAATGATGGCTCACAAGTATTTAGTAGATGCACAGTCCCTTGGAATATCTCACTTAACAGAATAATATCTTATTAGGATTTCCACACACAATATAACATGTATGTAATTCTTGTTGAACTTAGCAAGATTCTCCCAATTTTAGAGCATTTGCATGTAGACATGTTCCAGAAATTGTATACAAATCATTGTTGTGCCTCCATTCCCATATATATATATATTCACAAACAAGGCTCCCATGTGAAGTTTCATGGGAATGGAGGCACAACATTCATACTGTCAGTTATCTGCTTTTATATGTATAATGTCCACCTGTGAACCAAATTCTCTGTATCACTCACATAGCAGTCATTCCATCTTATGATCTGCCAGTTAGAGCCTTTTTATTTGGGAAAAACAAAACATCCAAAGAGAAAGAGCATAACAGATCACACTGCCCTTGGAAGTGTGGAAAGTAAACCAGAATCTTCTCCCAGCAAACACCTAAACCACATGTGGAATATGACATGTCCATTGTAGAAGATGTGTATATCACAACAATCTTGAAATCATAAAACTCATCATGTTATCAGATGTCGCTTCTTTTCCAAAGCATTGCTAGGGGAGGCCTAGGGGTAACTGAGGCCAAGACCTGCTCATCAGTCTGAGCTGGCTTCAACAGGGGAATTATTTTTCCTGCTTATTCCATTGTCTTCTCCTTAAATGTGCTTAATGTGGAGGGAGTGGAGGAGAGGCTACTATACAATTTTTAGCATGCCTTAAAATGACATCTTGTATGGTACATCTATGACTTTACCCAGGCAATGCCGGTGCAGAGAGAGTGCTAACTTCTGTATGGAATTCTCCCTGGCCCTTGTTTTCCACCCATGCAGTGCTACTAGACTTCAGCCTTTTGTATGTGCTTGTGGGCTGAAAGCATTACAAAAAATAGATGTTTATGCCAATTGACATGCATGATGTAAGGAACTTTATTATTTGTATTAACTTTTCATTTTTTAGCAGTATCAATTATACATTTTGTTAGAATACTGGTGTTTTTTAGGCACCAACGCATCTCCACTGTACAATTGTGTTAAAACATCCAGTATATAGTGGAGATGTGTTGGCACTTACCCAATTATTCTTACAAAATGTTTAACTGATATTGCCAGCCTTTGATTTCCAATCAAACCAAACCCTTTTTATTAAGTCTTTTAGTTTTTAGTTTATTTTCATTGTTGTCTTAAAAGTAGACGTTTTTTCTTTGGCAGCTTGTTTGAATCAGCAGGTGCAGATTTTAAATGGCAAAGTTTGCCTGGATAGTATGACCTGCTTCAGTTTACAACAAACAACTTATTCATTCACCAATATTTTCTATAATAAAAAATAAGTTTGCAATGACATATTGGATTGACTAGCCATTACAAAGTTTACATTTTTACTGCGTTTACAAATATAGGTAGATGTTGAGGAGTAAACATTTAAATATGCTTTGAAAACTCTTGTGGAGCTCCTATTTAGTTAAGTGATAATGATGAAGAACAAATTAAGGGGGAGTTTCAGCATCAGGATGTCTGCCCCTGAGTCTACCTTAGTTCCTATTCTCCATAGATGGATGTGATATGATGCGTGTTCAGCAAGAGCGGTGAATTAAAAGTAAAGACCAGTGGCTGGGAGCAGAATCCATTGTAAATAAGTGCAAAGTAGCAAGGACTAGAAGCCCCTAGGAAGCTCCAAGTCAAGACCTTAAGCCTATACAGGGATGAAGACTTTCTTTTTCTACCCTATATTATAGTGTTGCATAATCAACACACATGTAAGTACTAAATATATAACTTTGCATTCCAGGGCAAACAGAGAGTAGGGGGGTGTAGGGATGGCAATTATATGCAGTTGTGGGGGAATGGCACTTAAGTTAATCTGTATTTTTTTCTATATGGGCAATACACAGGTTCACTTTAGGTCATGGTGAACTTTCTTGATACTGTCACATACTTGATGGAGACTGAATTAATGAGATGGCTTCCCTTTCACCTCTAGTCCAAACACTCCTAAAGTGTGACAAAAGGAGTGTGAGGACACAGAAAGGCACAGGTGCTGATTAAATGCCCTGGAGCCACAGTCAAAGACCTGAACCTTGCAGATGCTGGAACCAGTCATAGAAAACAAAAGGGAACAGAGCGCCACCTCCGTGTGTAAAATCGTTTATTACAATAAATAAAACAAGGCATAAAAGTACTCACAAACAAACGTTTTCATCAGGCTTTAACAACAAACGAGAGGCCACACTGTCTGTTGACCCAACATGGAATTGATGATTCTGAGGAAGGGGGCTTGCCCCTGAAACGAGTCAATCTTGGCTGACTGCAGTCGGTGGACGGTGATGTGACCGGATACTACCGTGTTACATAGTCGGGGGGATACCATGTTGGGTCAACAGACAGTGTGGCCTCTCGTTTGTTGTTAAAGCCTGATGAAAACGTTTGTTTGTGAGTACTTTTATGCCTTGTTTTATTTATTGTAATAAACGATTTTACACACGGAGGTGGCGCTCTGTTCCCTTTTGTTTTCTATGTTCGTGGTGGAAGCCCCAGAGCCTTGGATGAGCAGCCCCTCAAGTCTGTGTAAAGAAACTGTGATAAACTGTTGAAAACTTTGAGTGAGCAACAGCAAGTGGATTGTCCAGCTGGCAGCCATTAGCGCCAAGAGCTAAAGAAAACTTTTTGTCTGGAACCAGTCATAGCTCAATGCAGAGATGGAGCTGAGACACTGCAGAGAAGGCAGGTGTGTTAAGATCCGGACACTAGATGGAATCAGTAGTAGATCTAGTGTAAGTGTCAGGAGCAGAAGTATTTGAACATAGGCCAGGATAAACAACAAAAAGGGAGGTCAGGGACAAAGCAGCTGAGGACAGCAATAGATGAGCAGGATTGGCAATGGATTAGCAAGCAAGATCAAGATGCAGGCTGAGGTTGATACTAAGTAGTCAGCAGGTACAAAGCAGGTTGGTAGATCCCAGTCCCAGAACTGAAGCTTAAATAGGTGTGCAGGCACAAACATCAGCTTTGGGTATGACTCTAAGTGTGTACATGTTCTATATCAATTTCTGAGCATGTTGGTCAACAGGAGCCTACTGAAAGGCACACTGCACAATGTTATATTCAGTTGCTATATTTATCATTTCACTTGGACATCAGACGCTAGCAAGGTTTGTTCCTACTTAAGGGCATTTGAGTTTCTTGCTTATATAAATCTTTGTTCACCTTGTTTGTTGTACATTGGAATCTGATCTTCTATGTGGGCTGAGAGCCCATTTTTTGTGATTTCCCCTGTCATTGTGTGTGTGCCTCATCATGGATTACCTGATTAAAGAGATCTGCACGGGGTAGGGCTATGTTGTTCTGTAGCACACAGTTTCATACATTTATTTATTTATTTATTCATACAGTATATGTTTTACATACCTGTGCTTTTGTTGTTGTTTTTGTTATTGTTGTTGTTAGGTATAGCAGTAATAAGCCTTTCCTCAGCCTTCACCTAAAAAGCAGGAAATGCTTGTTAAGTTAATATTACTGTAAGTAGGATATTAGGAATTGAACAGAAGTTTGATAGCAAGCAAGCATGGAATAAAAATGTTTTCTTTCTGCAACATAGTTAGGTAGAATTTCTGTTGATTGCATTTTCACAAGTGTCATATTCTGTTTATATGTGAAATTGTATAATATTTACATTAGTTAGGAAAAATAATTTCCATTCAACAAATAGTGTATGTTATTTTTTCTTTACTTACTCTGGAACTGAGAATATACTTTGCTGATAAGAAAATGTAATGAGCAGCTTTATTTTTGCTGAGATGTTTAATACCTTCACATTACAAAACAAATGCAATTCCAAAGGCAGAGGCGATACAAAATGTGAAAGTGCACTGTTGAAAGTGCAGAGGTCTTAAGATAAAGCTCATACAGAAAAGGTTTCATGTGACAGACTTATCAATATGCGCTTTTGACACATTGATTTCAGAGCTCTGGCTGAAGGCTGACCTCACTGTCAATGGAAATCCAGGTCACGTGACAAAATTATATCATTACCAAAGAGAGCTTGAAACAAATGAACAGGTAAATCTGTCTGTGCATAATAGTTCAATATGGCACAGTTGCTCCCATGGGGCGATGAAGGCTGAAAGAGATTTGTTGTGTAATACTGTCTAACTTCAAAGGAGAGCTGGGGTAATTTAATCAATAATCAATGTCAGTGGTAAATTAAATTTATTATCTCTGTTTTAAAGGAGATTGATGCTAATATGATTTAATAACTCATAAATAGTTCTGTAGTTGTAGCTTGTATTTGGATTGTTTCACATGGTGTAAGGAATTTAAAGGGTATATCGAACAGCTTAAATGATTTGCTATTGTTTATTTAGTCATGTCAGAGAATGAAATGCCTTTTGTAAATACTCTCTAAACATACTAATTAAACAAGAGCTCCAGGAAAAAAACATTTTCTTTAAATCTGCTGCGTAAAAAAGTTTACTCAAACTAGGATTATGACACTTTTATAATCCCTTCCCTTTATTTACTATTTACAATTTATTCCATGGCAAATAGTATAACGTTTATTACACTTGCAATGCTGTGACTTCGAGAGCTGTGTCTCTCATACACAGAATCTGTACTGTCATTTATCTGCCCCGCCCCCCCTTCCCTTGCCCACTCACAGAATTCCTTGTATTATGTAAATCATTCACAAAATGCAAGGCATTCTGTGTGCGGACAAGGGGAAAGGAGGCGATGACTGTGTGATAAATGACTGTGTGGCTTCTGCATATGAAACCCACAGCTCTCATAGTAACATTGCAGAATTTTAATGATAGATTGAGAACTTGCTCACATCATGTCCAATGATCTGCATTTTTCTGCACTCCACTGACATGCATAGTGTGAAAAAGGTAAATTGAAGACAATTTTTTAATGTTCCTTATTAACACCGTATAACACAGCTTTATGTGCCTTGTCCATTGTTCAGTACAGCTCAACAGGCATGGTGTAAATAAGCTCTTAATATTGGGCAGACATCCTAAAAGTGGCATACACCTCTGGTGAGTAAGCTAGAACTGCTAATTTAATAAAAATGTTTGTTTGGAGTTCTGCTTTAATGACTTGGTTATGACAAATAAAGGAGTATAAAACATTATCAGAAATTATCTTTCCTACCTTATCTTTTGCTACGCAACTATATAATATTAAAATGACACAGTCTACATTGGCTATTACCCTCTTGAAGCCACTGCCAATACACCAGAGTGAAGAATGCTCAAACCCACTGCAGCAAAAAATCAGTGAACTGAAACTGCTTCTCTTTTTATTAAGATCAGCAGTGTAACATAAAAATGAAATAAGAATGGTCCAGTATTTTTGTTGCGGTAATAATAGATAGATAGCCTCACTGAACTACATGTTGATAATTTAATGGTGATAGATTTTACATGCATGTGCATAGGTGCTTTTCTAAGTGATTACTGTAGTCAGTGACATATGATGATACTCATTTTCTGGGAACTGATCAAAACATGGGAAACCCTCCATTAACTCAGTGCATATATACACTCATCTGTATATATTATAGAATCAATATATTGGCAGTGAATTGCAACATAAGTTTTATTTTTCTTAGCTCCAAGAAACAAAGGGAAATATCATACAAATGTTCCACCTGCTTGAGTGGTTTCATTCCAGTGTTAGATGTTGTGATTGCTCGTAAGCTGACCATTAACACAGGCAATCTTCAGGCATTTGATTGCATTTCAAAAGCTGAGAAATCCCACTTTCCCTAGGCACCGACATACACATTCACGCTTGTATTCTACAAATGCTCAAGTATTGTGACCTGCTGCACTAGTGCATGTTACACAGTGGCGAACAGACCATAATTGGAATGAAAAATGCTGACAGGCTCATCTGTGTGCTTCCTGAGGCTATCTTTCTCAGGCACACTGCTCAGGTAATTGCGACAAACAGTTGAAATAGCAAGGACTGCATGTACATATCTGTCTATCCATCTATCTATCTATCTATCTATCTATCTATCTATCTATCTATCTATCTTTTTATAGATAGATAGATATATACAGTATATATAGAGAGAGATATATAGATATATATCTCTCTCTATATATAGAGATATATAGAGATATAAATAGATATGTATATATCTATATATCTATATATAATATATACATATACATTTCAACCAAAACACTTTTTAGGTATCAAACAAATGTAAGTTAAAACATAACATTAGATATTATCCTTTAGTAACCTAAATTACCAGATGAAAGGCTGAATAATACCATCAAAGGCTTTACTATTAGATTGGAGTTTAAATAGCCTGTGGCTATTTTGTGGAGATTGGAGTGTAAGTGTTTTGCCAAGGCATGTGGCTGTTATATGGAGTTGGTTCTTGAACATGGAATGTTTTTGGATTTTTGCGTAGATTAAAGTGTTTTTTGGTTCTCCTGCAGGATACAATATTTTAGTTCTTGCACAGAATTTTTTTTTTTTAGTTCTATCACAGGGTTCACTGTCATTCGGCCTTGTACCAAGTGTCATTCTACAAATTTTTGCACAGAGAAGAAGGTTGTTGGCCCTAGTATAATATTTTTGGTTCCTGGAAAAAGCAGAATCGGTATAAAAGTTACAAACATTCCAGCAGGAGATCACTTATCTCATTATTAAATCCACATTCATCTTAACCCACTACCTTGTTACATAGTTACATAGTATTTGAGGTTGAGAATAAAGACATAAGTCCATCAAGTCCAACCTATTGTGTGTACGCATTTATGAGCTGGCATGTGCGTGTATATGAGTCCATGTGTGATTTTTCTCTTAGCAATACCTGTACCCCTGAATGTTATGGTCTCCCAGGAACTCGTCCAGGAGTCTCTTGAATGATTCCACACTCTGTGGCAGCGAGTTCCAGACCTTAACCGCTCTAACTGTGAAGAACCCCTGCGCCATGTGTGGTGAAATTTTTTTTCCACCAATTTTTGGTTGTGCCCTCTGGTCTTTGTTACGGAGCTGACCGTAAACAGTTGGTTACTGAGGTTGCTGTCACCCTTGAATAGTTTATACATGAGAATCATGTCCCCCCTTAATCTTCTAACCTCCAACGAGAACATATTTCATTTTAACAATCTTGTTTCCTAGTTCAGATCCTCGAACCCCTTAATGAGTTTGGTTGCCCTCTTCTGGACTTTTTCCAGCTCAAGGACCTTGAATATAAGGATGTTTATTTAAATTACCTCACAATAATACATACTGATCTATAGTTCATGAGAAAATCCCTACTGATAGGGAGAAAATGTATGTTTAAGTTCTAAGGATGTTTATTTATAGGGATGTTTATTTATGGTTGAATTGAGTTTATTTATACCAACAGGAAATACACAAACATGCAAGTACCATAAAAACAGCAGAACAATTAACAGAGTATCTAGATCCATGACCTTTCTATAACCCCAAGGGACATGTAGTAGAAAAACATTATGGATAAGTAAGGCAACATAGATCAAGATATTCAGCTAGGGCAGAACAGACCACACTGTGAGAGGTTTTGTCAAAATGTAGTGCTCGTTATGGAGAAGAAAGGGAGGGGGTAGAGAGCAAGAGAATCAGTGGAAAGAATAAGTGAAGACATGGAAACTAGATAAGAACGGTGAGAAAAATAAGTAAAACGAGGAAGTAGACAGAAGGATAAGATGACCCAGGGAGTCCAAATCTGAAGAGTTACATAAAATGTAGTTTGTGATGGTGGAGGGTCATAAAAAATGTAGAAATGCAGACCATTGAGCTGAAAAACAATCCAAGGTATTGGCGCCTTAGGTGATAAGTTCCTCCATCTGTCTAATGTCTAATATCATTGACATGACTTCGCCAGAGGGAGTACAAAGGAGTAATGGGCTTCTTCCAAAAAATGGGGATAAGCTGATGGGCTACACCTAGGAAATTATGTAACACAATTTACCTTGGGCTCTTTTGGGGACCTGGTAGCAGAGACAAAATAGCTATTTTGGATATTGTGTTGTGACAACGTACAATGCTTTGATTGTGTAACTACATACAGTTTGACAATGTTATGTGTTATGTACCTTTGTTTGTATTTTTTGAAACAAAAATTCTTGGAATAAAAACAGAATTTATAAAAAAAATAAAATAGCTATTTTGGGAGAAAGCTCCAGTGTATCCGCCATATAGGTGATTTATAGACATCAAATATATTTCACCAAAAAGGCGATATTAAAAGATGTTTAATTTAGATGACTTCTGAATAACACATATTGAGCTACAGTTCATCAGAAAATTCCTACTAATAGGGAGAAAATACACAAAGCACAAAGCTAAACTCCAACCTTTGTTGCAATAAGCAAAATGCCTATTGCTGGAAAAGGTTTTTTTTTGTGCATATTACAGCTCGTTTTTGACTCTATGAAATGCTTGAAAGCACGTGTTTGGTGTGGTTTTGCACCTTTTGCACGCTTTTGATGCGTGTTTGCTCATCATTGAGCTACAATCTGCTCAAAAAACATGCAACTTGATTTGTGTGCATAAAACGTGCATTAAGTGCTTAAAAATGCTGTTGCCTAGGTGTGAACCCAGACTAAAGACAGGCACTGTATACTTAAAGAAACTATACTTTTTTTTATTGAGACATTTTTATTGAAAGTGCATTGGTGAAAATGAAAACTGGATTTTTACTTGGTTTTGATTGTATAACTGAAATGAATAAAGCTTCACTTTGTTTATTAAGCTAAGGGAACCTTATCATTGTCCCTAAATAAATCCCTATCTGTGAGGGTGATATATTGAGGACACTAATAAAGGTATACAAACATGTATTAGAACCACTTTATTGTTATTTATTCATTGTTTTATACCAATATATGTTATTCGGTTGATTGTGGGCTTTTTTTGCTTGTTGTAATGAGTGTGGCCAGTTCTTGACTGTATGTCTGTATTGCAGTTCATGTTGGGTATTATTAGGTTATTGCACTTTTCTATAAATCTTTTTAGAAGATACTACACTTTTATTTTACCTGAGCGGTCTAGGTTCAGTAATGTGCAAGTGTGACTGGCTGCATTGACTACAACACAATAGACTGTGCAGCCCATAGTTTATTTTGCTGCCTTATGTTTGCATAATACAGCATCAAGCAAGGTCAGGAAAAATTGGAGGCAAAGCCAGATAGTTCTGGTTCTGCTAGAAGCTTCCAGTTTGATGTGTGCATGTTCATTCACAGTGAGCATTAGTGAAGGAAAAACACGTATTGCTAAGATATACAGGTGAAACTCGAAAAATTAGAATATCGTGCAAAAGTTCATTTATTTCACTAATGCAACTTAAAAGGTGAAACTAATGTATGAGATGGACTCATTACATGCAAAGCAAGATAGTTCAAGCCGCGATATGTCATAATTGTGATGATTATGGCTTACAACTTATGAAAACCCAGATCCACAATCTCAGAAAATTTTGGCCAGTGTGGGCAGGTGCCAAGTCCTGCTGGAAAATGAAGTCAGCATCCCCATAGAGCTCGTCTGCGGAAGAAAGCATGAAGTGCTCCAAAATCTCCTGGTAGACGGCTAAGTTGCATTAGTGAAATAAATGAACTTTTGCACGATATTCTAATTTATCGAGTTTCACCTGTATGTAATAAATTTGATCACACTTTGTGTTACTTTTTTCTGCAGTTGTTTATCAGAAAAGTATTAGTAACATATAAGTAAAACGATCAGAAAATCAGAAAACTAAAATTATTTGGGCCTTGTTTAGTTTAGTAGTAAAATGTATTCCTTATTTAAGCCCCAGTTTTTTCTTCTTGTTACATAAAGCTGGCTTGTAGCTCTGTTTTATAATATCTGCCCTTTCATTATTCCCCACACACAGGTGCAAATGTGGTTTCCATGTAAAGTCGCATTTACAAGACTATCTACTCAGAAAATATATTTCCTGCACTTTGTGTCTAGTTCACATGGTAATTTTATATGCTATGTATTTTTGGCACAAAGCATCCAAATCTTTGTTCGTCTACTACATTGAGCATAGGAACATTCTAGAAGCTGAATAAGGTCAAAGTTAATGTGTATGCAGATTTCTAATTTGGGAAACATAAAGGACATATGTTTGATTGCCATTTTCCTAACACTACAGGATAGTAGAATTTCATTTTTTTTCTCCTGCAACATGAACAGCAGTGAATATCCTCTACCCTAATGAGCACTGAAAATGTCAGCAAACCTGTGCACCTGGAAAATGTCATTAATACAGATACAAAGGCAAATTGCATTACTTTATTATAGATGTTATCACGGCAGATACTGTACAGCAACTGGCAGTACCTTTGAATTCATGCCAACATCTATATATTTGTACTCTACACAATTAGAGTTGTATTTTAATATCCTAAAATAGTCAATTTAATCCAATAAAATGAAGAGATTTCTTCATGTAATACTTCAGTTAATACAATCTGACAACCATATAAGTTTGTTTAATACGATTATCAGCTTGACTTCAGAAACCCTAGAAAAAATGTGGACTGTAACAGCACTGCAAAAGTGCAGTTTAGACTTCATTGTTGACATATCTCTTTTTTATTATGTGTTATTTTTATGTTAAAATACCTTCCAACAAAATGGCCATTA
Organism: Nanorana parkeri; assembly: GCF_000935625.1. NCBI lineage: Eukaryota > Metazoa > Chordata > Amphibia > Anura > Dicroglossidae > Nanorana > Nanorana parkeri. Next base: position 124,141 of record NW_017307140.1, on the reverse strand, counting down.
CAATGGTTTGGACAGCACACACTAACAAGGTTTTGCCTTATTGCATGGATGTTCATTGTAGGCCAGACAAGATTTGAATTGCCATTGTGCCATTTTAACACCATTGCCACTTAGATCAGGAAATTATAATGCATAGCACCATTGTCCCCATTGCCTCATTCTTTTCTCAAGACTTCTGCCTACAATAGAGGCTATGGTGTTTATTCACAAAGCTGCCATAGGCAGCTGAGTGAATAACTGACCCGAAGTGTCCGGCTATTCACTTCAGGCTTGTAGGGCTGATTTCAGCCGTACACCGACTAAAATCAGCCGTACATCGGCTTGCTGCAGCTGGCTTCGGGTCCGCCAAACATGCTCAGCATGTTCGGCCGACCCAAAGTGTAGCAGGTTAGTCGCTGCTGTTTGGCCTATTCTCATAGATGCCGAACAGCAGTGAGTGAATAGTCTCTGTGGTACCGAGCAGAATAGAAAAATAGTCAAAAATAGAAAATAGAAAACGATTGGGCGGAGCTAGCAGTGACAGCGGATGCTGTTCTGTGATTCAAATGAGAGCTTAGCAGAGTTAGCTTTCATATCCCTACCGGCTCTCCTAAGCTCTCGTCGTAATGACAGATCGGCATCCCTGGTAACCAGGGACGCCCATCTTATGAAGGGGCTGGGGGCTTCATGCATGGTGCTGCTACCTCCTCTCCGGTCTATGTGCCCACCACCAGGGTGTCCACCATGATCACCAGTCTGCCTTACCTCCAGAGCAGCGGCCATTCTCAGCTGGGCAGTCGGGTGTCTGGGCACAACATGTGGGCACAGGCTGGGGCAGAGGGCTCAGCTTACAACCACAGGACCCCTCACCAGCCGGCGTCTCCCCACTTCGGCTTCTCCTCCAGCCTCAGTTAAACACTGAAAACCCAGCAGAGCCGCTGTTATATCACGGCGGCTCCTCCGGGTTCTCAGTGTAATGTCAGGTCGGCATCCCTGGTTACCTGGTAACCAGGGACGCTGATCTGTCTCTGCAAGTGGCCGGAGCCAGCCGTGAGATGACGGCTGGCTCCGCCGGCTGTCAGTAGCAGGCTGTCGGCCGGCCAGCTTCTAATTTCACCTGGGCTCAGACGAGCTGAAGCATATGCCTTCGGCTCGACCGAGCCCCTCGGCCGACTTCAGGAGCTGTACGGGCTATAGTGAATAGAACAGTAGAACCGAAGGGGTCCTGGGGCCCTAGCTTGCCGAAGTATCAGCCGAAGCTACGGCTAGATCCTTCAGCAACTTTGTGAATAACCCCCTATGTTAACATATGATTGTACGTACAAATGCACTATACTTTACCATCATCAGTACAGAGCTTTCTAGCAGGCCCAGGAGGTGAGGTGAAAATATTGTCTAGAAAAACAGAAAATGGTGTGTATTGAGTGCACTCAAGATGTGTGGTCTCATTGGCAAATTGGGGGAGGGTGTAGCACTGTTGGAGTTGTGTGGCTCTTGAGTAATAGGTTGAGGTGTCCTGTGTGATGCTGAAAAAAAGAACAAATAAAAGAGCGCCACAACCTAGTGCAATGACTGATGGCAGGGAGATGTAATGAAAGGTAATGGTATTACAACAACATTGTAACAGTGTAGTTACTTTTTGGATACAAAGTATATGGGACATTGTCTCTGTAAAACTTTTGATTGGTGTGTAGCGATCAATCAAACAAACCAACCTTTTTCTTTCTTCTGTAACCAGATCAAAATCCTTGAAACACTTTGCCTCTACCACCCACACATCTTCACTATCCCACACCGCTGGTGTCCTCTGATCTCCCTGCCTCATCACAGGATTTTCTGTGGGTTGGCTTTCTCATTTACACAGCACCTCCAGCTGCTGCTCTGCTATGCTAGCTAGTGTGTGGCTCCCTCCTTCTCCTCCCCCTACAAGCACTATCCAGCTGCTGCTCTGCTCGGACAGTCTACCTTATCTTTCCCCATAAAACAATTTTGTGAGCCAGCTCTCTTTCACATCCAGCACCTTCTAGCTGCTGCTCTGCCAGGCTGTTTTTGTGTGCACCTTTCCCCCCTCCTCTTAGGAGCACATCCAGCTGCCGTTCCACTCAGAGGGTCAAATTTTTGGCTTCTGCCTCACCCAGCACAATCCAGCTGCCGCTCTGTCTGGACATACTTCACTTCCAAAATATGTCCTGACAGTCATCACTCCC
>NW_017307140.1:120610-121920 GCF_000935625.1 Nanorana parkeri | reverse complement strand
ATGTGCATTTTGCACCACTTATATGAGTGTATTTTTACATTTTTATTTATTTAATGTCCACAGTGTCACACAATCAGCATGCTGGCCGTTTCTCTTTGTGCCTATAATTCCAAAGTTGTCAGTTTGTTTGACTGATCACTACACACCAATCAAGGGTTGCACAGAGATAACATCCCATATACTTTGTATCCAAAAAAGTATCTACATTATTACAATGTGAGTGTAATACCATTACTTTTTGCTACATCTCCCTGCCATCAGTCATTGCACTAGGTTGTGGTGCTCTTTTGTTTGTTCTGAAACTACTGTTTGCCTCCTTTGAGAAGTAGCAAAATGGTCTAGAAAATGAAAGTTTGCTAAAAAATCTGCAATGAAAGAGCATGTGGTAATACTACGTTTTTAGATAGCATTAACTTCCTGCATGGTAGATGTGCCATTAATTCATAACAGGCAGCACAATGATTGCCTGTCAGAATGTCACAAACTGAAACATTTATTCAGTTAAGGAAAGTATGATAATGGATATTTTCTTGATAAGACCAAATTAGAACTTCCATAGTTGAGACACATACAGTATATAATGTCAAATATTGCAGCATTGCAAACCAATTCACTTGAATTGCTGGCTAAGCTATTATGAAAATTGTTTTATATAGTTTAACAGTTTTTCATATATATATATTATAGTTAGGTGCATCTTGTTTTAACATTGTATATGCTAATTAAGAGCATCAAAGTGTATAGCTGGCTGGATTGAAATAATGAAGTTATAAACAGTATATGTTATATGAAAATATTGGGACCCTCAAAATATACTGCATTAAAAGCAAACAAGCCAATGTTGCCTTGTCAATCAGAATCCAACTCAAAGTGAACTTTTTTAGGTGACACTGATCTGTGTAAACTTTTAGTTGTTCTGCTACCAGGCCAATCACATGGGATTAAAGCCAATCACATGGGATTAAATCATTAAAAAATCCCTTATAAAAGGATCACAGAGGCAAAACAGTCGCCATTTTCACTATTTATTGGGTCTGCTCACTAGTCTTAAAGTGTATCTAAAACCAAGCATAATATATATATATATATATTGCAGCTTTCCAGTCCATAGATGTGGTAGCTGCATCAGTTTTCTTTTTTAAGCTTTTCTTTCTCTTATTTTCACCTGGTGATCTTGCCAGTAATGCATTTCCTGTCTTATGGTGACAGTGCTCACTCAACATATCTGAAAAGGAGCAGTTTTGTCACTCTAGAAAAGGACTGCAGAACACATTTCACTTTTCTCCAAAATGGGGCGGGGGGGGGGGGGG
>NW_017307140.1:108483-120501 GCF_000935625.1 Nanorana parkeri | reverse complement strand
TTGAAGCTCACAGAAATATCTTGGAATAGTGCTAAAGAATAACAATAAGCAGAGTATAGCGCACAGGAAGTTTTCAACTCAGAGGACTTTTGGCAGGATCGACACTTTTCTTGCAATTATTGAAAAGACATAACAAAATGCTTAGATGCTTTCAAAGGAATATTTCACATATCAAAAGGAAGCAAATAAGAGAAGTTAATTGATAAAATGTATGTATACTTTAGTGCTACGTGCTTTTCATCATCAATTTCACAGTGCATTGGTACTTTTCACTTTCTCATAATTGCTAACTATTGCTATAAAGTTCATCAGTCACCAACAGGATTTCACTTTTACTTGTTTTATGGTGCTATAAATGCATCTAATACCAAACAAAACATTTGTTTATTAAAATTAAGGACCCATTCACACATATTGCACATTACTGCAACACATGTAAACCCATGCTACATGCCATAGTGCATTGCGGTGGCATTCATTTTACAATAGCACCCAGATGCATTAGCCCAATGCACCTCCAATGCACATCCATTGCAACAAAACTCACTGTGATGCACTTTCATGCAATGCAGTGCACTGCATCAGAAACAAATTTGCTTGTCTATTTTATGCCATGGGCAGCTTAATTATTTGAATATGCTGTCTTAACATAATGCCTATTAACATGCAAGTGTTAAGGTAATGCACCAGTGTGAATGTACCCTAACACATTGGGAAAGGCATGAAGCATAGACAGGGTCAGTATGAAGGTAATAGACAATAAAAAAAAGAAGATAAATATGGAAAGTAATATAAACAGGGGACATGGAACACTGGTTTGTAGCTTGCTTTTTATGTGTTAAAACACTGTACAGTAAAGGAAATGCAAAATTCAGTTTAAAGAGCTACACAGCAATTTATTCATTGACCCTGCAGTGAAAAATATATTTATGCAGTAGCTATGACTTTCATTTTCTCTATAATATTTGAAAATGAATTACTTACACATGCTCTCAGACAGGTAAAATAAAAAGATTATAAAGGAAGATCGGCAGTCATTGAAAAGACTACTTTAAATAAGTGATCAAGGCACAACATGGGCTACTCACTTTTTTTTATGAGACAGACTGAGCTTTTATTATTTGACTGTTAATGGAATACAATTAGGTTTTTAACCAGGATTGTAGCACTTTCATTTTAAATATTTTCAGACATACATGTAACATAGGAAGTTGATTTATATAATCTTGTCAAAGTAAGTTCATGTTGCTTAAAAATAGGTTTATCTCTGCATAGTTTGTAATATATGTATATGTCACAGCCATATTTGCACAATATACTGTATACACAGGCTCTGCTTCTTGCTTCTCAGTTCCACGCATTGGTGTTGATTTACTAAAGTAGCATACACTTCCATTTGAAAAGGGTGTGTTCAGTGAACTTAGTAAACACAGTGAAGCTGTGTTTTAATACCCAAGCATGTGTAAAGGAAATAACAAATAAAGGAAGTTATTGTGTACGTGATTGGATGACTGAGGTGAATATATTTTCATTGTATTTACTAAGCTCAGTGAACATTTGCTTTGCAGAGGAAACAGTCACTACTGCTTTATTGAATTTGAGAGTAGAGGAAATCTTCAAATGAAAATTATGTTTTTTAGGATTTCACAGTTCAAACTGGCATTGCTGGTATCAATAGTGGTCTGGAGGTGTCCATGGCAAATGTAGCACATGAATGGGGTTCATGTAAGACCTAAATAAGTCCAAAGGCCTACTTAGTTCACAACTTTAGTTTTAGCACTAACTATGATTACTCTGACTCTAATTTTATAGAAATCAGGTTATGACAATGATAACACAAAACAAGCATGAGTAGGATGAGGTTGATACACCAAGACTTATTAGCAGAAAATACATTTTCTGCAGATAGTCTAGTTCTCACCTCCTCCTCCTCCCATCTCCTTTTGGCTCTGGCTTTCACTATGTTCTTGCAAAATTGCTTTATGGAATTGCACCACCCCCATGAAAATGATTTCTATATCATTAGGTAGCAGATTCATTACTGACTCATGTGCAATTTGTGTAGACAAAGCCTAGAGTTGCACCTGGGTGAAGTGAATACATATTTGGGCCTCATCAGATTCTCCTGTCCTACCAGACACACTGGCTAGTAATGGCAGTGACATTAAGATGTGAACACTGTCATCACATGTCTCCATGATCATTCTGCAGATTAGTCATAGGAATGTTACACACAGAGGTTTGCTCTGGAACCCCACTATATTTATCTTGTGTTCCCCTGATACTGAATGACTACATGCTTTTTAAGAACTATTATTGATTACTACCCCATAACAGCCATGACTGCTTTAGCTATGTTTTCAATGGCTAGAATTATAACTAAGTATATCAAAAATCAAAATAAATATATGTGTGCTTTAGTCTTTAACTAGAACTCTCTGTCCATATGAGGATTATACACTTGGAAAAAGGTTTAATTTTACTTCTTTATCATCTTAGTTACCTATCCCGTGATAGTGATCCTGTTGTAGTGCTAAATCTAAAAACAAATGGTAAATATTCTATCTTCTTTTTCACCAGTAGCTCGTTGGCTCACTTTATGCTTCTGGTGCCATCAAAGTGCATGGGAAGAATTCTGAGAACTAGAACCAAATAAAGGCAACTGTCCAAATATAATTATGAGTATTTGAACTCTTCCCAGCAAGATCATTGACATACTGGCATTTTAATACATTCTTATGTGACTTTAAACCATAAGGGCTCTTCTAAAGTATAAAGCTCAAAAGGCCTTCCTTGTCCACCTCTTCAAATTAGGTATTACAACTTTCAAACCTCTGACCACACTTACCCACAACACAAATGTTCTGGCTGACCCACAGATAGGCGTTGCTTTCCCATTCTGATTGTTCCTGCAATAATACACAGGTGTTGCTGCATAATTACACTACACTTACATAGTTAGATAGTATTTGAGGTTGAATAAAGACATATCTCCATCAAGTCCAACCTATTGTGTGTGTGTGTGTGTGTGTATAGGTCCTTGAGGCATCTCATTCTTAAGAGTACCTGTACCCCTGTATATTACGGTCTCTCAGGAAATCATCCAAAAAGCTTCTTGAACGATTCCACACTATTTGCTGAAATCACTGCTTGTGGCAATGAGTTTCAGACCCTAACCGCTCGAACTGAGAAGAACCCCCTTCGCCCCTTGTGTTTGAATTTTTTTCTACCAGTTTTAGGTGGTGGCCTCTAGTCTTTGTTATGGAATTAATCTTAAAGAGTTTGTTGCTAATGTTGCTATGACTATAGAACATCTTGTACATGAGAATCATATCCCCCCTTAATCTCCTTACTTCCAGTGTGAACATATTTACATTTAGTAGCCGTGTCTCATAGCTCTGGTCCTCCATCCCTTTGATGAGTTTGGTTGCCCTCCGCTGGACTCCCTCCAGCTCAAGGACATCCTTTCTGTGTACCGGTGCCCAAAACTGCACCGCATACTCCAGGTGAGGCCGTCTCAGTGATGTGTCAAGTGGAAAAAGCCACTTTTGGTCCGAGTTCAGTTTATGAAATACATTTTCCCATTTGATGTCCCCCACTAGGTGGCGCAGTTTATCAAAGTTAGCCCTTCTGAAATTAAGGGTTTTTGTCCTACCAGCCCACTTTCCTTTCCTGTATTCAATATTGAAAGTAATCACATTGTGATCACTATTGCCCAGTGTCTCCCCAATTACAATATCCTCAATTAACTCTGCATTATTAGTGACGATTAAATTGAGGATGGCATTTTTCCTAGTTGGGACCTCCACCATCTGGTCCATGAAATTGTCTCGCAACATGTTAAAAAATCGGCCCGCCTTTGTTGAACTTCAGGTTCCATTAGCCCAATTGATGTCCGGGTAATTGAAGTCGCCCATCACGACTACATTGCCCTCCCTCCCAGCTATTTCTATTTCGGACAGTAGATGAGCCTCCACCTCCTCCCCTATATTAGAAGGTTTATAACAAATACCCACAATTAGTTTACGACTATCGTATGTTGTATCCAGTTCCACCCATAAGGATTCCACGTCCTCCCCACTATTTGATGTGATATCGTCCCTTATATGCATATTTAGATTATTTTTAACATAAATGCATACCCCCCTTCTCCCACCTCTGTCCCTCCTGAGCAGGTTGTACCCCTATATATTGGTGGCCCAATTATGTGCGCTGTCTTGCTCTATTCCCACTATATCAAAGTCCTCCTCGAGCATCATAAGTTCAAGCTCTTCTAATTTATTAGCCAGACTGGCTTACATACATTTAATTCCTGTCTTATGGGACAGAGGTTTACTTGATATTGGTTGGCCAGTCTTAATTATATTATTTAAGGCTATAGGATTTACTATATTCACTGCGTTTGCACTGGTGACTGGAGTGAGCCCACTAATTGCCCCTTTATTACGTCCCTATTTATTATGTGAATTCATCTTAAGGTTTTCACTACCTAAATTTAATATTTTTATGCCCTCCCCCCATTATCTAGTTTAAAAGCTCCTCCAGTCTTTCTACCATTTTCCCCCCCAGAAATGCTGCACCTTCCCAATTAAGATGCAGCCCGTCTCGGCTGAAGAGCCGGTAACCGACTGCAAAGTCAGCCCAGTTCTCCAGGAAACCAAAGCCCTCCTTCTGACACCAGTTCCGGAGCCACTTGTTAAGTTCCCTCAACTTGCGCTGTCTTTCCGGAGTGGCTCGTGGCACCGGCAGTATCTCTGAGAAAACTACAGTGGAGGTCCTTTCCTTCATGGAAAGGCTCCTAGGTCTCTGAACTCCTTTTTTAGGACACTCCAATTTCCTCCTATTTTGTCACTGGTGCCGATGTGCACTATGACAATGGGGTCGTGCCCAACCTCATTTAGTAATCTATCAATTCGTTCCACAATGTGTCGAGCACGAGCCCCTGGTAAGCAGCACACTGTTCGACGCTCACGGTTACGATGACAGATTACCCTGTCAGTCCTCCTGATGATGGAATCTCCAACCACCAGGATCAGCCTCTCCTGACCCTCCGTCCTGCTCCCATCCTCGCCAGAGCAGTCACTCCCCCTGTGGATAGAAGAGGAGTCCTGCTCCAGCAGTGTCCCCCCTGAACAAATATCCCCAACATCACTTATGCAGAATTACTTCTTAAAAAGAAGTATAACAACTTTAGTCATCCTTTCAGCTTCTCCATTAGATTAAGGTTATCCAGGACTAGAGTGAATTATGGTGAGTCCAATTTACTTTTTCACCAGGAGACAGTGTATGTGCAATATTGCAAAAAAAGCTGGCTCTTGGGATGGTAAATTTGTTTACAGGCTGGAACATTAATAAAGAGTGTGATTCTGACCTAAGGTCTGACATTTTAATTATTTTTTGCAGACATGTACAGAAAAGGGCAGATGGAATGTTATGCTCCAAAAGTCCACTTATCCTTTAATACAGAACAAATAGACATAGACTACAATGTGCAACTAAAGCCCAAAAAAGTATGCAAAAATATATATGTACATAATGGACACACAACCTCGCCAGCTGTTTCTGAGTTACTAATCTGTGCTTGATTGCATGAAATTCTAGGCAGTAAACTATTAAATACTGGCAGAGCACATGCCGGTGAGATACAATCCTGTTGTCTTTGAAATATCTTTATAATCATTTAAATGTCATGCTTCAGGTTATCCACTCACAGACAAAACAACTTGTTTACCAAAGAAATAATCTATGAGTTTAGAACATAATTCTCTTCTGCAGTCATAAAGGCCACATGCTATTGCAGCAATAGACTGTAATGTACCCATGTGACTTTAGGGCTGCCACCTGGCACACAAACCACCATATTTACTTACAAAAGACTGAGAAATGTAGTTATGAATTTAAAATGTGAAGTGGAAGGAGACTGCCCCTTACCAAAAGGAAAACCAACACATTTTAACAAGTTAACGTGCATGCTGCAAATCTAAAATGGAATTTGTATTTTGAGAAATATGAAACATTTCTAGTGCCTAGTAAGTGTTAATGGAAATTGCCAATGCATGAAAATATTTATTGGTGAATCTGCTGCAAGCAAACCTACCTGTTTAACAATATAAATGTGCACAGATATTGCAGATCTGTATAAACTCACAATTCCCAATTTTAAGAACACAATTATTGCTATAGCAGTTAATTACATAAATGGTGACAAAGTATGATGATGGTTCTCATAGGGGTACCATGATTTAGTAACAATTTTATTGAGTTTAGTTAATATTTGTTGTGACTGACATCTGTGAAACTAACAGGGTTATTCACCAAAGAGTGAAGAGTTTGGAGAAGGCAGGACAAGCGAACAATCTAGGCCAAAATAGCTGAATTTGAATAATTCTCCAATTCAGCGCACTTTCCAGTTCAGCTGTCCTAGATTGTTCACTTCTCCTGCCTTGTCCAAACTCCTCACCCTTTTGTTAATAACCCTGTACATGGTTCTTATCCACACTCTTGGATTTGCAATGTTTTCTGTAACCACACTAGAAACATGCATGAACATTCCATAGGTTAATTTAGAAAACTAGAAGAAAATGTTTCCCTTAGAGTTGACTGAACTGAGTAAAGTTTGGTTCACTGGACTTTTGAAAAATCCAGCAGAAAATCCACCAATCTTGAACGTAGTGCCCAACACCATTTAAATCTATGGGAGACAAATCTTGTAATTTTTTTCTAGCCTTTTTTCAAGGCCAGTTCACAAGCTTTTGTTAAAAATAGAGTATGGGTAGCTGGAAACTGCCATGGCTGACATGTACTAATTAAAAATAACAAAACAAATTAAAATACATTTAGCAAGGAGTGGGCATTTCAATGCAGCTTAAAGGGCAGCATTAAAAATGCTGTTAACAACATGCTTGGGGGAGGCCGTAAATCTACACATGGAGTTGTGCACAATTACAATGTACTCCAAAAAAGTGACATTTAAAGGGTTATTCACAAAAGGGTGAAGAGTTTGGTGAAGGCAGGAGAAGTGAACAATCAAGGCCAAAATAGCTGAACTGGAAAGTGAGCTGGCTTGGAGGCTCTTTCCAAATCAGCTATGTTGTCCTAGATTGTTCACTTCTCCTGCATTCTCCAAAGTCTTCAAACTTTTGTGAATAACCCTGTCAGAAAAAAAGGATTAAACTTAAATGGCAGTTCCTGGTCAACTTAATTATGTCTGTAAAAGCAGCATGGGGTCCCCCTTATGGTCCATACCAGACCTTTATCCAAAATCTATGCCAGCACTCTTATCCACTGGATAAGGCATGTTGCCCCCCCCCCCTAAAATTCAAACCAAACTCTTGTCATGGCATGCAGTCAGGCCACATGCCCTCAACATTGGGATGGTACCATACTGGGGGCGGGCTGCAGAACCCTCTCCCTGCAAGGCACCTTGTTCTCATGTTGATGGGTACAAGAGCATCATCCCCACATCCCTAGTCTGGAGGATGTAGAGGTCTGCAGTAGGGTCTCATCAGAATCTGGAAGCCCCCTTTAAAATAAGGGGTCCCCCAGATATCTGGCCCTCCATTGTATGTAAATAAGTTAGGCAAAAAATAGTACCTCTTGTTACTTATCCACAAAAAATTAAATACACCCACACCTTAGAAAAAGTCCTTAATTTAAAAAAAAATAAAAAATATTGTCCGATGTAAATTCATTTTCAGCCAGATCAACCAGTAAGTTAAATCAATCACAATAAGCAACTATTACCACCACCAAACAAATGTTTTTCCTGCTGCAGCCGGAAGTCAGGGGTGGCAGGGTAAACTGGGCAACTCTGGTAATTTATTTAACCCCTTCTCCAAACTGTAAACATTCTACAATATGTTTGTGTCATACTCATGGTTGACCTGAACCCAAAGCTCATTCCTACTGTTTATATTGCCTAAGACAACCAATCATCTACTTACTACATTTTAAGGTACAACGTAAACACTGAAATGAGCAGATATAGGTGTTTGTGGGTTGTCAATCATTGACTTATAAATGTACCCAAATGATAACTTATTAAATGCTCATATGATTTTATCTGCTTTTTACAATTAGGTTTTAGTTAATATGTGTATGAGCAAGTTTTCTAGTGTCTGTGTATATGTTTATCTGTATATTTGTGGGTGCTGTATTGTAAATCAGAAAATTAAAATGTCTGCATTTGTTTATCTAGGCATTTAAAGACAATGGGGGAATTTATTAAAACTGGAGTAGACAGAATCTGGAGCAGTTGTCCAGGGCAACCAATCAGCTTCTCTCTTTAGTTTTTTCAGTTAAGATTTGAAAATGAAAGAGAGAAGCTGATTGGCTGTCATGCACAGTTGCTCCAGATTTTGTCAGTTCCAGTTTTGATAAATTCCCCTCATTATGTTTTCAAATCTATACTTGACCTGATTTGTGAGCTTCAATGATTAAATGTATAATTTATTGTAGAAAATGAAACAAGAACCAACAATACTATTTCCTATGCACCAGTATCCATGTATGTCACTATGTTTATTATTTAGAGCAGTCATTGAGAAAACATGTCTTAATGAAACAAAACTGTACCTGGTTACCTTGAGAAAGGCTTAATTAGACAGGCTATATTTTAGGTCACCCAGCATGTTTGTAAATAGAGACAGCACTAACATTATGATAATTATTTTGATTGATAATAGATTCCTGGATTTGCAGTCTTTAAGATATATACATTGGGAGGTACAAAATAGAAATACTTAATTATAGTATTCCTAGAAAAATCACACTTTATTAAGATTATTGTTTTCCTCTTGAACAGCTCATCTTTATCGCTTGTAATTTCTCTTTCTCAGGGTAATCAGGAAGCTACAGCACCTCCCGACACAATGGCGCAACCCTATGCCTCTGCTCAGTTTGCCCCAACCCAAAATGGTATTCCAGCAGAATATACTCCACATCCCCACCCGGCTCCAGACTATACAGGACAGTCCACAGTTCCAGAGCACACATTAAGTATGTACCCTCCGGTGCAGACACACTCTGAACAGAGTATCACGGATACAAATGCACAAACTGTCTCTGGCACAGCTACAGTAAGTTAAAACAGCATTTTAGTTGTTTTTCTATGTTTTAGAAACATATTTACACTAATACTATTATGTATATTGTGCTTTCTGTAATTTGACGCTGCTGATTCTGCAAAAAGGCACCAGTTTGGAGTGTAATATGCTATATAGGGAGATTTATCTCCCAAAATTCATTTGGGTCAGTGTTTCCCATAATTAGGTTAGTTCTAAGAAAATAGGATTTTTACAAAATACAGGTATTACCTATACTAATAAATGATTATTTGTTAAGAATGTAAGCACCCCTTTTATGTTTAAATGAGACTTCTAAAGGCCAAAAGTACTACCCGTGTACACTGCTAAATTTGAGTTTTGATTTGTATATTCTGATGTGGCTGCTAACCATATCATTCTAGTCATTCCATGGATCCATCCTGTCTGCATACGAGTACAGACACCTGCAAGGATGTGCTGTTCGGGTGATCGTACGGCTCTGTCCTCCCATAGAGAAGAACAGGCTGCTGCATACAATCGCACGCAGCACCTGTCCTTCCCGGGAACTGCCCATTACGGCCGTGCACGCCACATGGATCTGTACGGGCCGACTCTAAGCTGTGCGAATGAGGCCTAATAGCGCAACTTGTCAGAAGCTGTATCCCTGGAAAACCACCCTCCCAGTGCCGAGGGCATGTGGCCTGGTATGGCAGAGAGGGGGGGCGCTCGCTCGCCCCCCTCCTTTCCTGCCCTGCCAGGTCTGTGTGTGGCTCAAGCGTCTGGTTGGGAATTTTAGGGGACCCTACATTTTTACTTTAGGGGGGAACGCCACGCATTTTCTTCTATACCAGACCTAAAGGGTCTGGTATTGTTTGGGAGGGGGAACCCACGCTGTTTTTTTTTCTTCTCTTTAAATTTTTTAATAATTATTTTCTTAAAGTTTTTACTTTTCTCATTTTTAAACATTTTTTTTTCATTTGTTTACTTTTTTCTATTCTGCTCGTACCTCAGAGGTAGCAAGCATAATAGACGAGCCGAATGCCCCTCACCAGAATTCGGCTATTTAATCACTGCCATTCGGCCTCTATGAGAATAGGGGCAAGCGGCAGTGAGTGAATCGGCTGAGTCGAACGGCTTCTGCACTTCAGCTCAGCTGAACATGCAGAGCATGTTTGGCAGACTAAAGGCAACCGATGTACGACTGACTTTAGCCAATGTATGGTTGAATTTAGCCATACAGGGCTGAAGTGAATAGCTGAACGGTGTTCAGCTCACTTCACTTCCGCTCGCTTATTCACTCGGCTGCCTTCAGCACCCCCTTAGTTTCCCTGAGGGTCAGACAATTCATCCCAGGCTCAGCTAGTGGCAGCAAGAAGCCTGCATCTAGAGCTGTACACTATACACACTATCACACATCTAGAATTGACCTGTGTTGTACCACACTGGATTAATGCAGTTCACTGCTAGGATACAGAAAAAAATAGTTTTCTGTGTCCCATTCACACCACATTGCAGGTGTGATGGGTAGTAGACATGTGTGATTCGTTTAGTTCCGAATCGAAATTCGGGCGAATTTTCGGAAATTCGGACATTCGGATGTATCTGAATTCCGAATTACAGACATAACGAATGCAAACGAATCCGAATTTCCATTTCCGAAATTCGGTAGTGGTAGTCCGAACGTTTGTTTCTTATTCGTTTCTTATTCATTTCGTTCGTTGGAGCAAAGTGACATTAGAGATGGAGAAAAATATTTTTTCCCCCTCAAATGTCACGAACGAATGAAATGAATAAGAAACGAATATGAACAGAAAACGAAATGAACGTTCGACCTACCGCTACCGAATTTCGTCCGAATCCGAATTCCGAATCCGAATTGACTTTCACACCCGAATCCTGAAAAACGAAATAACACAAATCCAAATTTAAAACGAAACAAAACTAAACAAATTTTTTGGCAGTGCACATGTCTAATGGGTAGGGTGCTGCACTGCTAAAATGCAAACATTCTGCATTTTATTGCAGAGCACTGGCTCCTGCCACAGGTTGCCACATGACGGTACTGTGGACTGTGCTGTTATGCGGGGATCTGAATGGACACATCGTACACATTGTACAATTCACATAAATTAAAAAAAATTTAAACAGTGACAGCTCGGGTAGTGCACAATACAATCCACACTACCGGAGCTGTCATAATGCACTAGCCCATCTGCTGAAATTCAGCATTTTAGTGGACAGGCTAGTGCAAACAGGCCCTATTTTTTGTATTTGCTGCCCAGCACATTTACACCTACACAACCCCCTCTGCAGGTACAGCATTAGTGTGCATTGAACATCTTCTCACACAACAGGGGTTGGAGTGTAGGTGGACACAGGAGATTAGATGGGAGGTGGAGAAGATACATCTTCCTCTTCATGCAGAAGCAAATCATGCCTGGAGACTTCATGGAACTGGGAGAGGGTCTTGGAGACTGGCACATCCACTTCATGGAACTGGGAGAGGGTCTTGGAGACTGGCACATCCACTTCATGGAACTGGGAGAGGGTCTTGGAGACTGGCACATCCACTTCATGGAACTGGGAGAGGGTCTTGGAGACTGGCACATCCACTTTTATGCAAAGACGAAAATAGGGTGTTTTATGGACTGTCTGTAATTACTTAGAACAATGAAGTGGGTTGGTATGTGAGGTACCATATCCAAATATGCATAGTTATTTTAAAGACATAGAATAAAGCTGACTTTTAGGTACCCAATTGAAACAATGCTTACTATATAAAATATTTGCTATATTGACATATAATTAAAACAAATATTAAAACCAATGTAATATATATCCCATGCATTAATGTCATAATTAGCCTTCAATTGCATTATTGTTGCCATCCAATACCTATTTATTTCTCTATGCATAACAAATGTATTTAATGCTGTATCACAAATGTAATTAAATAAATATATTTATTTCAGAG
>NW_017307140.1:100885-108372 GCF_000935625.1 Nanorana parkeri | reverse complement strand
TGTGTACAAAACATACATCTTAATTAATTTATCTTACATTATTGTTGTCCAGGAAGGCTGCCTCTTTTGCTTCCAGTACTATTATTAGTGTAAATGTATATCTTTTAGAATAATATATTTGGCCATTATTAGGTACTCATTTCAGTTCTCCCTCCCACCTCAATCATGCATACCTCATATCTCCCAAGTCAAACATATAGCAAACAGCTCAGTGTCTCTCCTCCATTAGATACTATACCGTGTACGTCAGCGTATATGTCAGACTCATCCAAACAGCAATTTAATGCTGGTCCCTCAAACTGTCTGACACTGAGGGACTAGAGCCACATTAAATAGATTAGTATTCAACTTGCTCACTTAAAAAAAACCCTTAACTTTACTTACTTTTATGGCTTAACCACATATCTCACCATTCATAAGCAATGATTTCCTCAGAAATTATATAACCTTGTATCACTGTTGCAGCCAGGTTGGACACTACCCTGTTCAGTAACCAGATCAATGAAAAGACCTACATGAACAAATGTGCACAACTGCTTATGTTCACAGCAGGTACCACAATAACAGAACATTCCTCACTCAAAGTAGTCACATATCCATCAAATCAAATTACTATGGACACTAAGTCCACCCTAAATCCACCACTCCTGTACTGGAAAATATAACATGTCCTGAGGAACTTGAGAAGGGAACATAAATGGTGAGAGCTCTGTGATGGAAGTGGCTGACAGTGAAGCAAACCGAATGCAGGCTTGCCCAATCAACAACCACTTCAATCATGAGGTACTTATCATTTATATTTCTAGCTATAGTATTCAAATAGGAGAAGGAAGCACATAGGTAGGACAGCCCCCATTTAATTACCATAAGATCCCACAATGACAAGGAGTGTTGTTTCTGCCCTCCTTTTATACCCCTCATCACAGGTGCCACATGAACGCCACTGAAGTGACATGTGATGTCATTGTGACATAGACGTGTTTTACCACGCAAGTGCAGAGCAAGTCCAGACTCCAAAATGCTTCAGGTCCAATACAGCTATCTGCCTGGTTTCCCTAGAAACTCCCACACACATTCCCCACACATGATTTTCCACAAAGTTCTAATATTTGACTGGTTGTTATTGGTCGATCAAATCAGACTGTCTAGAAAAATACAGACAGTTGGCAACCCTGGAGCAATTGTTAACATTTATATGGAAACACGTGGTAAAATGCACATTGTGCTTTGTTTTTACTGAAAGATTTGAATGGGCCCTATGGCAGAAACCTGGGGCTTTTGCCATGCCATTATCAAGGCATTCTGAATATTTATGCCACTTGCATGGTATAAAACAAAAGACACAACATTATTGTGTATAGCCTACTTGAAATAAATGATTCTGTTCCTGTGTTTGTCTTTGTTGTGGTCTGCCTGTAAAAAAACAACCCAGCACCTGGCCACACAAACTTTATATAAAATAAATGATCTTGTGTCTGTTCTGTCAGCAGAGAAGATTGACACCCGAACTTAGTTGCACATCTGCAGTCCCACGCTTCAGTGAGTCAAATGTGTTATTCATCACTCAGACACTGCACTCAGAAACTGCAGCTAATCATTGGTTCTGATACTGTCATGTGACAATTTCACATGACAGTATCAGAACTCCCCTATTAGCTGAATTTTCCGAATAATTTGTTATACGTTTTAAACACAGCATATCTACAGATATTTTTTTTCTCATTACAGTTGTTTCTTTTGTGCATAATTAAACATAGAACTCTGTTGGAAGCTTTTATTGGTTTGACTAGATGGCAAAATACAGTTGAGAGACAAGAGACAATGCATTAATATACAATGCCTTGTATATTATAACTGTGTGTTAGGACAGACATTCATGTACATGTAGTTAACACGCAGAACTCCTTTGCCCCCTCATAAGTATTGCATAGCAATGAAGAACTAAATAGGATTTGATCCTAGAGTTTTCAGAAGAGAGCATTTTTTAAAGGTAATGAGCAATTTTTAAATGTTTTTTTGTAATGTTATGCTATGTGAAAAAGAGAATGTAACAAATGTAAAGTAGGTGTTATCAAAATTTTGCTGCACAAATGTAAACAAATTTATGTTTGATTTTTCTGTTATTTAGAATTAACCAATTTGATTTAGATTTTGGGAAATACATTTTCTCACTTTTAAAAAAAACTCTTGTTAACCATAATGTTCAACCACTAATCCTACTAAGGACAGCATGAAGAATGTTTATTATCATACAAAAATATCATCCCAGATATTATGACAATACCTAATTTATCTGTGTTTATTTTTAACATTTAAGTAACTGTGATTAAGAGAAAGTGGAATGCATTTTAAAATTTAGAAAAAACTTACTGTCATGTTTCTGGTGCGAGAAAAAAAAATGAATAGGTTTGCGTAAGGCACACGCTTTTCTTATGTTTCTAAAGATCACATGTAAAATGAGCCTCATACATTCAAATACGTAGGAAAGTGTATTAGTAACCCAGTAAATACTTCTTTTAACAAAAACAAAACCTACACAAAATTAGATGTAATATAACTCATTGCTATGGGAAGCTGTCAATACATAGATAACCTAAGTTTGCTTTTGTTAGAGGCTTGTCATAATTATCATAAATACTTCAGTTTGCAGCTGTAACTTGTCACAATTTAGATTTTTGAAAAGGGGGTTATATTCTTTTGTCTAACACTGTGGTGCTGTAGTTGGGGTTTTCCAATGCTATGCTGTCTACTCTTTTGAGCATAGTTGAAAAAAATTATAAACATTGATGTGATAGGGTTGAGTATGGATATTAAATATAATGTTAAGTCCACATATACTACCGCCAGATAATTGCAAGCAACTCTATTTTGCAGAGAGAGAGAATGGTATAAGACATTCCAGGCTCATTGTGTACAAAAAATATGTTCTAAATGTGCATACAGACAATTGGATCTTGTATTGTTTATTGGGGAAGACACAGTTTCCCACCTCGGACCTTTACCATTTAGTCAGACACAAATCCACACACCATCTCAGCTAATTTTTAAGCTTACAAAATATGTAATTATTATTTAATTGATTGGCAGGTCCCCTGACTCTAAAAGACAGCTATTCTAGTCTGGGAGCACTCTTATTTTGCTAGCATTGGTTAATTAGCTCATAAACATTAAGTAGTATTCCACTAACAACAGCTGCCCAAATGGTGTTCTTTTGAAGTATTGGGGACAATTGTAATCTATCTGGTTGGTCTCAGTGTTTTACAACTGATTCAATTGTTATACATTTTATGGAACTAGGAACTAGTTGGTTACCTAAAGTTTTAGATGTTCATTGCAATTTGCACATGGCTGAGGGGCTAATGGATATTTCTGCCCTGGGGTGATTTTAAAAGGCTACCATCTGGATTGTAAAATGACCTAGGTATTATAAAAGGTACAGTTGTTGAATATTTATTAGCTCACCCAGTGATAGTCTTATATATCAGGCATATGCACTCTATCATATATCTACACAAATATACAGTATACTGTGTTTGTATTATGCTCTTCTAATTATGGTTCTCTTAAGTGGTATAGAGGTGAATGCATTTGGGCACTACTTAGGCAGAGCTGGTGCTAATGGTTCACATGCATCCAGTTGTAGCGAACATCCCTAGCACTAATGTGTACGTCACTGCAATTCCTGACTGCTTCCTACTAGTGTTTAGGTTGACCAATTCAGATGTATTTAAGAAAAACATAATGTGGCAATGTTATTAATCTATTTTATTTGTGGTTAACTACAAATTGCCATAACTGTGTTTTAGTTACAGTGTACTTGCTTGCATGCTGCTGGTGGGACCACAACTCTTGGAAGTAATATCACAGATTTTTACTATTTATTGCCTGTTTCTACTTTAGACTTTTATTACAAAATAAAATGTGTTCTCTGGGCCCTAAAACTATTGAGTATCCAGTATAGTCTGTGCTTTGCTATAAGGTCAGAAAATAACAAGAAAGCGTAGCAAAAGGTCATTGTAAAATCTGTTCTCAAGGTGTCTTTAGGCTTTCATAGTGTGACAAATCCATATCTTAGTTTGTTTGAAAAAGAATAAAATGTCCAAACAGCTGTAGACCACCATCAGTGAAAACAAATGCTGTGCTCAGATACTACCATTACATTCCACTGAATTTGAAATTGCTCAAGGTGACTGCTTAAGATGTGCTTGCAGTGTTGGAGTGATGTGGAGAAAGATAAACAAAGATCAAAAGAGGTTGGTGAAATGACAAGGATACTTCTACTTTATATTATGTTAAGGGTAAATTAAGATTTGTAGCTAATTTAGCATTAAATAAACACACACTGCTTGGTGGATTAGTAGTATAATTGCCACCTTTTTTGGGAAACAATGCTGGCCTGTTTGTCTAATACCTTTTAATGTAATTGGCAACAAGTTATATTTGTACTGACCAGGCCGGTAGAATACCAGCCAGGTGGCAACCCCAATATTAAACAAGTTTTAATTCTCTAATTCTAGCAGGGGTAGTGAAATAAAATTGCAAAAATACTTTCAGTTAAAGAGACAACAGTAAATGCACATATTGCCTTACAATATAACAATGCTATTTCTGCTTCTTACATATTTCTCAGCTTTGAACTTACACTTTATCAAACACATTTTAAGCATTCATCAGTCCACTAATGTATCAGATGGATTAATGGTTTGGCAGCATCTGACTTTAGTTTTAACAAATCATTCTCTGGCTCTTATTGCCTCCACTATAAGTAGAATTGTGATGGGGGAATGAAGGGACCAGCTCTCCCTCTCACTACAGGCCAGCTGCCACTGATTCTCCTCACACAAATATTGTCAGTGATATATATTGTGGCGATTTACCACCACTGACTGTGGTGCAGCTGGGACGTTCATCTTTGAGCCTTGACAGGGTCACCGCACTGTGATCTCCTGGCCCTTAATCTGTGCCTTCAGAACCATCCTCTCATATACTGTTCCCTAAGAATACATGTGTTGCTAGGTTACCAGACTACAGGTCCTGTGGCTAACTAGTGCAGTCAAAGTAAATTCACTCTACCATCAATATGTTAATTATATAAATTTGTCCATCATTAAATATATACATACATTAGACATGTGCCACAAACATATTAAAGGAGTAGGCTCACGACATCATCATTAATTTACTTCCCTTATATTAATGCAGAATTTTCTAAAGTTGGGGGCATGGATAGGTCATAAAACAGATATGTATATGTTTTTCAATCTGTATATTTTTTTAGAGATGCCCACAATGGTATTTAACCTAGAGCATAATGATTTTCTGAATGGGGATAAAATGTTTAACTGTTTGCATGTTTCATGTGAACTATAGTGTTCCTTTTCATGGTTCCTTGCATAAACACATGTTGTCATCTTCCAAAGCCAAAATCCATAGGGGGTGTCAATAAAATACTACATTCATAGAAAAGTATCACAGTACATGGTAGTATTCATTTTCTCAATGTACATGGATCTGGGCAATTCCTGTCACTACTGATGAATCCTATATTAGCTATGGTATTGTTTATAACACAGTCAATAAAGCCTTACAAGCATTTTTCTTGTGGTATGGACCTCTAAAAGGTTCTGTACCAAGTTAAAAAAAATCCCTGTTACCAGTCTGCCATGTTGGCTTTACCGACTCTTGTGACAGATTCAAGTAGTTCTTAATACTGCCACTTTAAGAATCTGTTGTTAGCATACAGATTGGAAAACTGGTGGTAAAGACCAACTCTGATCTGGCGTACAGAGAGATGCCAGTGCTCAGAGTGGGGCATGTTTGGACTGGGTAGCTGTCATGAATCTGACAGCTTCCTGAGTCCTAGCAATCAATTATGCAATCCTAGACTTATTCAGGTATCATACAGGAGATTCCCCAGTTGGCAGCTGAATGTAAACAAAAAGGCTATGTACAAGCACCTCCATTTGTTTGGATGCAATATGAAATTCTAAAGAGTGTTGCAAGCTAGTGTGGTTTGGGAGCTGCTTGTTTTCACTTATTACCATCTTCACACTAGGCGCAGTTGTTTTACTAAATTTCAGCAACCATTCACTTCTGCCTCTTTTGTCAATAGTACTTCCCCATTTTATGTAATTTAGGGTACATTGCCATTAGAATTGACAAAGGCTATCATGTGTTAGGCAGGGTCAGTTCTATGCCACACTAATGACTTGGAGATTGCAGGACTTAGGGGTACATTTAAAATTACAGCACATTTAAAAGTACAGCAAGCTGCACTTTCTTGCAACACAAGTACACTTAAAATGCATGTAAACATGACTTTGTCAAAATAAAGTTTGCCTATCCTTATGGTCAGTCCTTTTGCATGCCACTTTCTGCTTATGAATGTGGTCTGTACAGAGAAATGCAGACAGTAAATAAACATCATAATGGCATTCCTTTATGGCTTTATCAAAAATATATATTGAAGAAATAAACAAATTCACAGAAATGCATGAAAAAGATGCATGGTTTATGGTGTGAATGGGCCCTAAATCATATCAAGTTTAAAGGATGAGGGAAAATCGAGGTTAGTTTCCATCTTGTTCTAAAGCATGATTTAACAGCAACGAACCCTAAAGGAAATATTATTTTTGAAACAATATATGTGTATCATAGTATGTTATTTTACTATTTGGCTGTCTCAGACACTCAATCCTCATGCCTGTTGTGTCAAGTAAAATAACAAAGCCCTATACATTTGCTCTGTTGTTGTCCATCAGATTCTGACCTATTGTATTTTACCATTAAAAAGCAGAAGTAAAGGTTGCAACGACAGCCTTTTTCAGAGAATGAAACACTCACAGGGTTATTCACACAGCTGCCTTTGGTGAAGTGAGCCTTTGTTCGGCTATTGACTTTAGCCTTGTACAGCTGATTTCAGCCATACATCGGCTTGCTTCGGCTGACCCGAAGTGCAGAAGAAGTTCGACTCAGCCGATCCAACATCTGGATCGCTTGAGCCGAACCTCCAGCAGGCTACTCGCTGCTGTTCAGCCTATTCCCATAGTGGCCAAAGAGCAGTGAGTGAATAGCTGAATGCAGCCGAGCGGCATTCGGCTCGGCTATTCTGCTCGGTACCTCCGTGGTGAAGATCTTGGATCTTTTCCCACATGGAACTAGTGACCTGCTGTAGTGTTCCCTAGTGCTTCATTTGTCATTTTTACCAATTAAGTACTATGAAAAATGACAGACTTCAGGTGGAAAAGATTTTGAATCTTTCTCAAGCTTTTAAATTGTGAGGGACACAAAGGTTGATATTTGGATATCTAAAAGTTAAAGTTAAGTGTATCTTTAGAGCTTCACAGATAGGCCACACCATCAAATAAGCTATATTTGAAGAAAATAGAAGGTATATGAGAATTCTCCACATTAGCAATGTGATGTTGTGTTAGGCATATGACTTGACAGTGGTAGCTGTCATTGCACTTCGTGTAAAGTGCATCTCA
>NW_017307140.1:55863-100699 GCF_000935625.1 Nanorana parkeri | reverse complement strand
AGGGTGCGTGCCCCCCCCCCCCCAACAATGCAGCTTACCAGGCCACAGATAAAGTAGCTGCATTGGTTTTCTTTTTGTCAGTCTTTTTCTCATTTTGTTGATATGGTAATCCTGTGCATAACACACTTCCTGTCCAAGGATGGCTACGCTCACTCAGATTGGACTTCACACATATCTGCTTTTTTATCTACATTTCCATTGAGGTCAGGGTATTTTTTATTTACAGATGAAAAATACCATTGTTTGTGCTTTCAGTTCAATCCACAGATGACAAGGAGACTGCGTTTCTGGCAGGATCAATCGGGTATTTTCTGTATTTGCTTAAAAATTGTTATTGAGTGAAAAATGCAAAATTAATGCAGACACTACATCTTTTATTCATCATCACATTTTTTGTGATTAAAAAAAAACTGGGCTATGAAGAGGAAATACCCTTTGTTCTTCTAAACATTAGGTTCTAAACATAGGTTAACTTTTAGTGTAACAGGTGCTTTTATTTAAAAAAATGCTTGATTCTACAAGACATCTTGCTACCACATAACTTTCTGACAATCCCTCCTATTTATGTTATGAAGAAGAAAAGAGGGGATGTCTGAAAACCTAGTCTAGGATGAAAATTCTGCTTTCCCATGAATACAGTAGAGAGAGTGAGTGTTGACACCCTAGGACAGGAATTGTTTTACTGCCAGAGTCATCAGGGGAAAAAAAAGTAAATGTTGCTAAGTAATGCAGCCATCACATCTAAGGTCTGGAAAGCTGCAATATATTATATTTTTGTTTTTGAGTTTAGATACACTTTAGCTGAAAATAAATGTTATTGGTATAAGACAACTTAACAGACAATTCACTGTACGCTCATTTAGTAATAAGGTTTTCATTTTAATTATATTAACTTATAAGCATAGACCTTTTCCATTTCAATATGTTTATTCGCTTTCATAGAACAGTACAAAAGGTATAAACTCTAGAATAGAAAGATTACAGTTGTTACAGTTATTAATTATACACTCTATAAGAAACATTACTGAAAAGGTTTGTTATTGTTGACAGCCCTGTAATTTGTCGCCTTAACCCAACAGCTTGTCGTTGCTAGCTGTACTACATTGTCGTTTTTCTAGTCATTTTGCACAGTAGGAACAATAACCGCTAAAGATTGTACATTACTTGCATTGTGGTTACTTTAACAGGATTTTAATGGGCAGAAATACATCTGGGAAAGGTGTGGGAAGCATGAGGGTGGTAGAAAATAGAAGAAAAAGAGGGGGATTGGTGAATTGGTAAAAGAGCATTGGGTAACAGTGAAAAAGAAAGTGATGAAAGAAAGTTATGTTTTCTAGAGAGAATTCACTGCAGGCCTTTGCTATGCTAATGAAGCTCAATATAGACTTTTTGACATATCCCTCTTCCAACACTTTTTTCCTTAAAGGGCATCTTAAACCAAAACATGTTTCTTTTGCATGTGGATCTAAAGTCAACTAGTTCAAACCCTTAAGGGATAATATTAGTAGACATGCGTTGCAGAAGACATATAGAGGAGCTGGAAGTTTCACACCCCAGGTTTCAAATGCAAGAAAAAAAAGGGTATTTCCACAGTGGGGTGTGCGAGGACCCAGAGGGGAAAATAAAAAAAGGGGGCTTTTAAGAAACAAGTCCAGACCTCGTGTATAAAAATCTTAGAAGTACATTTATTGAATAAATCGTTGTATACATTATTTAAGATAAAAAACGGAATACAAAATCATCAATAAAAATGCTTTTACAAATGCAGGTTCACCGAATGGTGACGATACCGTGCAGTTACGATGTATATGGTTGTTTGTTATCAGAATGGTTTAAACGCTCCTGTAAGTCCCTACATGTTTCGCCCCGAAAGGGCTTCCTCAGGGGAGAGAGACAATTCTATGGGAGACATGTGTCCTAGAATAAGAGTAATAAGCCCACATATAATAGAATTAGGATCAGAGAACTGCACTTTAGCCTCACAAGTAAAATCATGCTTTACATACATTAATCTCGATCACAATAAATGTAAAAGTATTGTAAATGTTGAATGCTTACATATATGTGTCTTCACCGTCAGTTAGTCAGGGAAGCGAGAATATAGTGGAAAAACTGCTTCAAATACAAACAAGGGATTGGTTTTGTGAAGCATGCTGGGTCCTCGCACACCCCACTGTGGAAATACCCTTTTTTTTCTTGTAGTTCAAACCCTTGTCAGGTTTTTATTGCTAAAAAAAGATCAGCGACACTTCGATAAATCTTATGCATTTATACATAAATCCTTGCATTAATCAGTTCATTAAAATCCTCAGAGAGAAAATAGGAATGTACAATGTGCCCAGAAAGTCCTAGGATTCAAAGACAGATTTTGGCTCCACCTCTACATAAAAACCTCCCCTCTTAATTGTAATATTGACAATCCACAGTGAAACCACCCAAAACAAGAGAACACAGTGTGCTGCTTACCAGTTTGTAAGACCCTGCAGAAAAAGAGGCTAATACAGTACATACATTACACTGGAATCCAAACATCTGCTGGCACGCACCAGAGATCTTATTCACTTGAGCTTTGTTTTTTTCATGCTGGAGGCAGTCCAGGCAACTTGGAGGCACATCACCAATTAGCGGATCATACCATAGGGCAAGAATAGAGGAAAGCACTTAGACTGTGCAGATCATTAATGCTTATTATTTAAAACAAACATTAAAACATCACCTTTTCAGGCTAGGTTTCATAATCACACTGCGATTACCGCTCAGTCCCATTGATTTCAATAGGGTTATATCCACATGGCAATCACTGAAAAAAGGTACATGTACCTCCGTTTGCGACACTGCACGTTTTTTCAACCACGATCGTGCGAGATTGCACGGGCGGTATCGGGGCAGGAAACCGTGCAATCTACCTGGTGCAACTGGGGTGCCATTATAAAACCAATAAGCGGTGGTGTTCGATTCCGTGACCGCGTGGCCATTCACACGGTTTCGTGCACGATTGTCACGAGATCACTGATCACCCTAGTGTGCACCTAGCTTTAGTGTTAGATGAACAGCCCCTTATGAGCCTATTGGCTAAAAGGTGTAGAGAGAAGTTGGGAGGAGTGATATCACAGGCTGATACAGGCTATGTATGCTGTTTGTCCAATATTTATCAATATAATGGCCATACACTATACAATCTGATTGTACAATCTCTGTAAATCTCCTTTAGAGTCACAAAAATGGTGTAATATGAGGACAAATCTAAGCAAACAACTCAATTAGTACCAAATAAGGCAGGCGCTTGGACTACATAGTTGATGTTAGAGCTAAAGATGATAGCATATTGCCAGATTAAGGTTGAGGTTTGCACTTCAAGGTGGAGGAGGAAACAATGTTGTTATTTTGACATCTGAATCTATGGACTTCCAAGTATATTGTATATTTCCTGTTTCATCTCTGATGATTTTAATGAACCTTTAACCAGGTATTGGGGGGGGATATGGTCTCCCCCCTTTACAAGGCACCCTGTGATGTTGAAGGTATATGTCCTGGTCTGGTTTAGAAGGGGGGGGGCTACCTGCTCACTGCCCTACCTTTCCTGGCCACCCAGCCAGCATGCCTGGATAGGGATAGGATGCAATTTACAAAATGGGAAAATTCAAATTAAACTCTTATCTAGGCATGCAACCTGGGTTCCCAATTCCCAAACCAGCCAAAACAAATGCCTTCAATATTGGGAGGGCACCTTTAAAAGTGGGGGTTGCCAAGTCTTCCCCCGAACAAGGCATTTTGCCCCAATGCTGATAAAGACAAGGGCCATATCCAAACATCCCATCCCCCAAAATGGGTGTGTGTGTGTATGTGTGACTTATCTAAATCTGAATGCCTTTTTTTATAATAAAGTAGCCTCCAGATACTTGGTCCCCTGAAGGGAAATGAGTACAGGGTACATCCTACCCCTTGTTACTTATTCACCAGAAAAAGTAAAAAAAAATAAAAACACCTAAACCATGATTTTCCAATCATTTGGAAAAAGGTAAACAATGTCCTCTGATGTAAATCCAATGTCAATTATATCATCCAGCGATGTAAAACCTCATCACTAATAAGGACCTACAATCAGATTACAACCTTTACGTTCCTGCCAGAAAATAACAGACCCCCAGCTGGCTGTTGTATATCAACACGCCATATTAGGTCAATAAAGAATAAATAAACAGCGCTAAATGTTAACTAAATAAAGTGTTTCCTTACTTCTTAAACTAAACACCAAGTAATAATGTTCCATAGGCACCATAAATAAACATAAAAGATGAATAGTGATAGTAAACTTAAGTAGAGTACATAATAATAATAATAATAGTAGTAAGAATGATAACAAATTAGATAGTGAAAACAACTAAATTGGTGGCTCAATGAATCATACATACTAAATGCCGCATCTAAAGTAGCAGCTAAAATCGCAACATAATCCACAAAAATTGATACAAAATAACTCCCTTTCAAATGTGACAAACCAAAACAAATTGTGACAAACCAAAAAATATACAAATTATATAGTTGAAAGTCTCATATGCAACCTCATATGCAAATGTGCTGCAGTGAAAAGTGAATGATGTGATAGCCAAGAAGTAAAATCCATCACTGATTCCCCTCTTCGTGTAACAAAACCCCCTTAAGAGTATGTACTCACCAGATGAAGTGATTACATACACCGCTCTCAATAGAATCCTCTCCTAGAATGCCCAGTCTCAGCTCACCCACCTTTATTTGAACACAGCACCAGACATCCTATAAGCCGGAAGACCGTTCAACAAAACAGCTCTGCATTCACTGTATAGCGGTATCCCTCGACCTAGACTGCAACACCGCCGATCACTCCGATGGACCTGCAGTTCACTGTGTAGCAGTGTCTCCCGACTCAGGCTCCAGCACCGCAGATTTCTCCCAATCTTGATCAATTTTTCAAGGGATCAAAATAAGAAATATCCATAGTGTAGTAAATCAATAATGAATTGATTAAAAATATAGCAACTTACATATAAAAGCACGAAAACTGGTCGGTCAAAAACCAGATAGAATCCTTCACGATCAAATACAAGTCATCCCATATGTCAATAAGATCCGCCACGACGCGTTTCGTCACATGACATTCTCAAAGGTTTGTGGATCTCGAGATCTGCAAACCTTTGAGAAGGTAATTTGACAAAACCCCAAAAGCAAACATATATTTTTTCTTAATCTTACCTATGAAAAATGTTTTACCCCTTGTTATCCTTAAATCACTTTAAATTTCCTCTTTCCCCTCCACACAAAAAAACTAGCAACATATAATGCACTTTTGTATTATAGATTAAAAACAAAGTTTAGCTGAACTAATAGGTATAGACCTGAAAGGTAAAAAGGGTTCTGGAGCTCAAATGGTTAAACAACATTTAGCCCCTTATTGACTATTAATTCTATTAATTAGTTCTTCATCCCCTTTTTCCCCTTATGCCCTACATGGTGGTAACCCTGTACCTCGTATTTCCTGACCACTCTGTGTAAAGTTTCACTTACTAGTGCACAACAGAGATAACAGAAGTAGTGTAAAAACTGAACAAGATTACCATATTTCTATAAAAATGGACAAAGAAAATCTGACCTCTCTTTGCTCATGATAAATATAATAAATACTTTTAGCAGGAGGTCATCAACCCCATTTAACACTTTTATCAAAATGGATCTAGGTGCTGTCTTATTACACTATTACACATACATTTGTACAGTACTTAGCTTTGCAACAGAGAGTTTCACTAAATTGGCTTTAAAATTTGTACTTATGAATGGTTTCCTTCCCGCATTCGGTGAAATAAGATTCAATAACAAAGAAAATTAGTTTGTTTTTTTTCTTAACAAGGGGAATTTCTCACTTATACATACCACGTATGAGTTGCTTTGCATTAAACAAATGTTTACAAGATTTATCTTTGAAGTAGAACTAAAGTATCTTTTTTTCTAATGCAAACACTCTTAAAATTGTGCACATGCTTGCTAATTTGTGTTACATTTTGCGTTATCCATATTTAATATATTTATATGCCACCTTGCTAGTTTGTTTTTCAGCATTAATGGAAGGTGATAAATGAGTGTTACCACCTAAGGGAAGTGATGTAATCATTCCCTCACAGGATGTTCTCTGTACAAACTTTTGTTATTCTTTTCTGGGGATTGGATTTTTAATAGGGCAGTTTTACCTCCACCCAAACCTCCATCTTTCCTGCTCCCTGTAATCCATGTGTTACTTGCTTTAAAAAAAATGAACCTGTCAACAAATGGGAAGGGAGATGATAGTGCAGGACTAGGAGCAACCATAATCTTCTGCTCTTGAGTGATGGTTTCTGACCCTCATGCAAAGAATAGGGGCATGTCAAGAGTAAAGCTGGCCCACGGGCTGAATGAAACAAAATTGAGCAAATTTCTCCATTAACACTGCGAGCCAGTTGATTGAGGAATCCACACTGTTTCTTTTGTACTTTTAAACTTTCGGCCAGTTCCTCGAGAACCGTATGAAATTCACACTGTGTATGGCCACCTTAAGGTGTAAAACTATATGACCTCTGGGCTGTGAAACTTGCAGAGCTGAAGCAGAGAGGCCATAGAGAACCCCAGGTCCTGCACTGTGCATGCACAGCACATATAAGGCAAATATACCGCACTTATACCACAAATAGTCCACACTTTTACATCCACTATTTTAGAGTATTTTTTTATTTAAAAAAGCTTTAGTTCTGCTCTAAAAGTCAATGTTTTAAATTCCTAACAATGAACATGGTACAACTGTATTAAATACTATGGAAGTTATGTTAGCAATAATAAAACATTGCAATCATATAAAATGTTCATTTCAGTAATGTTTAATTTATATATTCAGTACAATATAAAATTGTATATTCTTGGACATATTTTAATGCTGTACAAAAACCTTTACAAAACATTACACAAAATATTGTGGTGCAGGACACACTGTACTGCATACAAGTGCCTTACAGCTACACAGTCAATCATGCTACTAAAAATCTCCATATTTTGTTAACTTCAGAAGTGTAATGTGGAAGGCAGCTTTGGGTTCAGGTAGAGCATGAATTCGATCTGAACCCAGCCTTTTTGCAGTTAGATGAATGGGCAAACAAGCTGGTCATATTTGACCAGTTCACTTGCCTGCTTGAACCCCCAGGTTATTAAGCAAAAAAACTGTTAATTAGTGGCACAGTGTCACTACCACCTATACATGACAGATCCCCACTGGCTTCTGTTTGAAACTATAAACAAGCCAGCAGGGATCCAGGGTTATACCACTGACCATATTTGGTCAATAAAACAAGCTGGGTTCCCTGGTGCTATTCTAACTTTCCAGCATACCAGGGAGCAGTCATTTGCGATGGTAGTAGTGGAGGGCAGCATCATCTTGATGGGGAGGTCTAAATTGTTTAAGCTTTGATCATCAAGATTGCCTAGGATCTATATCACTGGATGATATGACTGATGTTGAATACACATTGGGGGCATTATTATTACTATTTTGTTTTAATAAAGGACTTTTTTTTTCTTTTTGCTTTTATTCACTATTTCTTTTTGAATGAGTAATTATGGGCTCTACATACCCCATACTCATTTATCTGGGGACAGATATCCATGGCCCCTTATTTTATAGGGGGCTCCCAGTTTATAATAAGTCTCTCCCCCACCAATCTCCACATCCCTTTTGGGGGACAGGATGTGGATATGAGGTCGCTTGCAAGGGGGGGTTGTCCAATGTTGAGGGTATTTGGCCCTGAAAAGGCCAAAAAAACAAGATTTAGCTCTCATAGACTTCAATAGGGTTTGGAGCTATGCTTGGGCTGATTTTGCCGAAACTTCTGTGAACTAAACTTTGCCTGGTTGTGTAGCTTGCATAGCTTGTAGCATTAGTTCTTTTTCCTAGTGATCTCTACCATTAACTATTAAAACACTGCTACTAAATTCACCCTTGTAGCCCTAACCTAGGAAATAATTTATGATTATAACATTATGTCTGGACAGGGTTTTTTGTGCATAAGTGTCTGGAAAGTTTCAATATGCATTTTAAGATCTGGCAATACCAACCCATGTTTACCATTTAGCCTTGTCCCTGTAACCCTGTTTCTTGCTACCAACATGTTTATGTATTTTATTTTTATTTTTACATAGCGACTCAGCTATTTTGCATCTTAAAACATATCTAAGTATACTATACTAATACTGTAGCCACATTCCTGATGCAATTATTAAAAACTGTCACAACTTTGTAATTTGGGAAAAAGGCTGTGCCAGGGTACTCTATAGGAGGAAAAATACCATGTGGTCTGAAAGAGTATTAGAGTTCACATATCAAAGAAAGAAATTATGGATTGCTGTTATCTCGTCTGCATCTTGCGATTTCTGTTTTCATTCTTTTTACAGCCTGTTCCCTAATTCCGTTTATCTGTGGCATTTACTCACTTTCATTAGTGTCACATTTGTCCAGTCAAACACAAAATGGGTTTTGAAAAATGTAGTATTTTTAAATTTTGATTTAATGAAAGCTATGAATATGCAATGCATACTTAAGCTAATAATTTAATAATTTAATAACATAATTTAATAAAAATTGTATGTGTATAGTTAATGCATAAATTAATTATTTAAACCATAACATAATGGTTGAGTAAGAGAGGTAAGTCTGTGTTCTAATACCCCATGCTTTAATTCTTTGCAGATATTCCCTTTTTCCTTCATGCCCCATAAGTAGAGTACAGATTCAAGCAAATTGATCTGGTAGCTTGGAAATAGTCTCTGTGGATGACAGTTGATCCATGTTGCCTTGCCAACATGGATGCCATTTTCTTCTGACTCTACTCAGATCCAGAGGAATTTGTGTACTTTCATCTGTTTGAAAATAAGGTTTACAGCAAATCTCTTCCAAATATCCTGCAGAGTTTTTGCTAGCACACAAAAAAGAAAATGTCTATCTTTGCTTGTTTTAAACATGTGACTTCCCTCTCATATAAAAATCCACACATTTATCTGACCAATATTTATTTATGCAATTGGCTAAACACACACTGAATTCAAGTATTCTACACATACACAAGGTGAATACCTAAAAATCCTACCAAATCATTTATTTCCTTGTCATATAAAAATTTATAGGGAAGGTAAAACTTGACACCTGGCTGAAGTGCTGGGCTGCTAACACAAATGAAACACTATTAGCTGATGTCCTTGTTGCCATCAAAATTAATATAAGCACTGCTAATTATATATAGTAAGTGGAAAAGCAAAACTGATGATGCAGTCATAAAGAGAACTTTAGTATGCTGCCCCTCCCCCCAGTGTATATATGACCTAACCCATAATTATTTCACTATAGTGAATATTAACAAACTTGTTTCCTTTCTGAGTGGCCCAGTAATTGTTAAGGCATTTATAAAGAAATTATTTGAATACTTTATTATAATGGTATCATGGCTTAATTATAAATGTTCAGCAAATATTATCTTGCGTGCTGCTTAAATAAAATGTTTTACATATTTTTGCTCATTCTCAGCCATGGTCCAGTATTCAGAACCTGAATCAGCTGAATCAATTGACTGCTGGGCGTTTGCATTTTGTTTAAGGGCAAATTATATCACAGTGACATTCTCTGCAGCATTTCCCTGTGAGCCCAGGCCGATGTAATCTATTTACTCAAAAACATTCTTTACATGGACTGGGGCTCTGCTCTGCCTTTTTTCCATAGCAAAAACACTACAACAGTGATTTATTTCTTACTGATAGTATCATGCAATAGATCACTATAATAAGTGTTTTGTTGCTGCAAATGTGCATGGGTTGCTGGATCAGGTATTCCCTCACCTGATCCAGGGTCCCGTAGAGAAAGAAGCAATAGGAGAAAAAAACATTTAAAAATGAAAGACGAAAAAATAAAAGCATAAAAAAAACCCCTGCCAAATAATTCCTAGGTCCTAATAAATAAGTTGGATGCTCCAGATGATATTTGCTATTACTGCATTTACAGTAACTTATTGCCCCACAATAATTTATTGTGGGGTTTTTTGAGAGTTTGTTTTGCAAAAGTATCAGTAGAGTAATACTAAAAAAAAAGGGAGGGAAGGGTGCCGGAAGTGTCAGCCCTCTCCCTCCACCACCACTGCCGGCTATCCCATGCTCTCCTGTCCTCCATGTGGGCCTGAGATTGGCAAGGTGGGTCTCTGTGGCAGGATCATAGGGGAAATCAACACATTCCACCGGCTGATCTCTGCTCCAATCACTGAATGTAGAAGTGATATGTATTACATCACTTCCGCCTTCATGTCATTTCTTTGCCTGCTGTAGCAATAGAAGAAGCTAATAAAGCAGATTGCTGCTTCATTAGCTTCTTTGGGGTCCCTTGGTGACATTAGGGGTCTAATAGACTTCTTATGTCTCCATAAAGAAGACCTGTCATTGTGCCTGTGATCCCACATAGGGGGGTATTATCCACCTATGTGATATTAAAAAAGAGTAAAAAAAGTATGTTTAAAAATTAAAGACACATATAAAATAAAAGAAAACCATATTTTAAGTCCCTCGCCCCCAAGAACCTGCACCTAGAAACTCAAACAAGTGTCAGGTGTGCCTATGTGTGAAAATGAGGATTACACCACACATGTTACTTATCACCATGAATGTTGGAGTGCGAGTAATAATTCTAGGACCATCAACCACTGTTAACACTAAATCGATGAGTGGTAAAAGCTTTTAAAGCATCACCTATGGTCAATTTTGGGTATGGTCGGTTTTTTTTTGGCGGGCACATGCAATTTTAAAGCTTGACATGCTTGGTGTCTTTTACCCAACATGAACCCATCTTTTATATTTTACAAAAAAATTGTTTAATAATAACTATTTCATAGCATAATTTAGGGGAAACTGTTTTTTTCAACATTTTTGGTATTTGTTTTCTTTATATAGTAAAAAAAAACCCAGTGGTGATTAAATACCACCAAAAGAAAGCTCTATCTTTCCCAAACAAATTATATAAAATTAATTTCAATACAGTTAGGCATGACTTAATAAAGGTCAGTCAAAGTTCCGCAGCGCTGAATACTGAAAAATGGCCTTGACAGGAAGGGGGTTTAACACCCCAGTCTTCAAGTGGTTAAAACCAGTAAAGTTTCCTTTTAAGGAAACATATGATACATGGAAATTTGTTATCAGCTGTTTGTTTCACATTATAAAGCAGCCTTATAAATGCCTTAAGTACTTGTTCATTATTTTCAACATACTGTATCAAAACATCCTGGGTTTTCCCTGTCAACTGAATGTACTGGCACAGCCTGGTTTAAATAAAATATCTCAAAAGTTGCTTTTAACTTAGGGATGGGCAAATCTGCCTGAGTTTGGTTCGAGCTGGGTTTAGTTAACTCAGCGGAAAGCCTGTGAACCCGAAACCTAGCACAGAACCCGATTGAAGGAAGGTGAAACTAGATATTTTATTCTACCCATTATCAAGGGTAGTAGGCAAACTATTGTTTATTACGGGCATGGGGAATTAGGCACTGCCATGGGGGACATGTACCAATGCAAAAATAGATTAAAAATACTGTTCAGCAGGGAAAGGGTCTTTTCGTGCAGCTTAAAGGACAGCATTGAAAATACACTTACCCTTTAAATACCATGCTTGGGGGATGCCCTTATCCAGACATGCAGCCTGAGTGGCCAGGAAAGGCAAAACAATGAAAGTGTGCCCCTCTTCCTGTTGTCAGAACTATTGAGGCTAAATAATTGGACAATAAGGCCTATACATGTTTTTCTACACATTATAAGATGGCATCCTGAAAGCCATTTTGTACTACTAACAGATCTAAATGGAACTTAAGTTTATGAATTCTGGACAAAACTTTATCCCACACATTTCTCAGCTGGTAAATCGTGAGAAAGCCATCAAAAAGATACAAAACAGCCAGGAAGTTATACTTCTCCGGTTATGGTTGGTGAGTGGTGTCATCCATAAGATAAGGGCTGTCCTTAAGCTAGGCTGTGTTAGAATCACACATATTGCCTAACAATGGACAACAAAGTCTTTGATTAATTTATTTTCAGGAATGATAAAAAGAAATATAACGAGCACGTTATAAAGTTGTCTTAGATAAAATAATTATTGAACTAACAATATTAGCAATAATTTCAATTGTATTATTAGTATGGCATGATGCATTAACATAATTCATTGTATACTGATGATAGATAGATAGATAGATATGCACTTCAGTATTAGAGGGTACCTTGCAAGAACAGGGTGGAAAAACTTCTCCTTCTTGCCAGGCACCTTGTCTCTGTTTTAGGGGAAAACGGCCTCTTTCCCAGTAGCCTAGAAATAATGTAAGAATTATTTCGGGGGGACTAATTTAGAAAACCCCCTTCATAAATATGAGGGGGCTCTCATATTTTCACTTATTCAAGGGCAATGAATACTGGGGTACATTAGTACTACTTCCCATTCCCACAAACAGGTAAATGTAAATATACACACATCTTAAAATAATTCCTTTAATTACAAT
Organism: Nanorana parkeri; assembly: GCF_000935625.1. Classification (NCBI taxonomy): domain Eukaryota; kingdom Metazoa; phylum Chordata; class Amphibia; order Anura; family Dicroglossidae; genus Nanorana; species Nanorana parkeri. The sequence goes on along the minus strand of NW_017307140.1, from coordinate 88,136 downwards.
ACAAGAAAAACACTAATTATAATTACCTCATCAATCACAACGTTCAGCAATGTAATTACACAATCAATCATTGTGTACAGTGATTTAATCTTTCTCAGTCATGACTACCTGATACCCACAAATGTTAACCCATCCCATTTCTATCACTAAGTGACAGATCTCTTCACTGTGGAAAAGAAAACACACCATCGGGGATCCTGGGTCATGTCATTGACCAAATATGATCATGACCATATTTGACAATGACATCTCTGTGAATCCCCAGCTCTGTGTTTACATTACAGCAGCTGGGAATTAGGGTGGGCAAATGGCTACAATAGTTTATTGCGTACGAGAACAGTGAACAGGCTGGGTTCACCTCAAAGCAAGGTCCAACCCGAAATTCATACCATACCATCCAATCCATACCTTCTAACCATATCCCAAGGAGAATATACATAAGGCAAGCAATCTCTGCAAATGCTATGGAGTTAAATGCTGTGGCGTGTACTTCTACATTGTGCCATTTAAAAAGCCTTTAAAAAAAAAAAATACAACAGATTAGCTTTTGTCTAGACAGCCTGACAAGCTTCAAGTTTGCCCTGTACTTTAGACAATCTGAAATTAAATGCTCAGACTTTCTACAATAAAAAAAATCTGCATATATCCTGCTGAGAATGCATTTTTCTGTCTAGGGTCATTAATTTCCCATTAAAAATGCATTTTGAATATAGCTCTGGAAAAGTCTCTTCCTATGGTAGATTGTTATGTAATCAATTTTATCTTAGCATTAAAGCAATGAAGTTTTTTAATAGGTTGTTGATGTGGGTGAGGGATTTAACTATCTCTATTTATTTAAAACACAGAAGACATTATAACGGTATCTAATAAAAATATATATTTCATAACAGCTTGCTATATTTGTTGTACTTCTGAGGAAGTGAAGCCTCGGCTGAATGGCAATACTTATTACAGTCCTCAGTGATCATCAGCAGTATACAACAGACATACAGATGTACAATTCTGTTCATGAGTATTATTTGAAAGAAGCCTACAATTTATGTTAGCAGTATTTCCTTTAAGGCAGGCAGGTCAAGCTAAAATTAAACAGTGGGCCAAACTGAATGGAATAAATCTTCAGGAGACCAGAATATGTCAACTGTCAACCACAACTGCTTAATTCCAGAATTTTTTTTTCTGGAATTGTGCCTTGCGATCCCGTTTAGCTGATTGCATTGTGGCTGGATGGCTTGGCTATGGTGCCATTCACTTCAATGGACCGCCACGCCCCCTCCTGCCCCAAAACATAGTGAGCCGGCCGCAATGCGATGCAGTACGTTCTTGCCAGAATCGTGCCAGAACGCACGAGATCTGGTGTGAACGAGGCCTTAATGTTTTAAAATCTTCAGCTTTCATGAAAATCACACCTGGTGATCCTGTCATAAAGGTCTGGTTTTAGGCACTTCCTGGGGTGACAGTTGTCTCCCATTTGGTTTTCTAAATTGTTACTCTGCCACATGCGCTAGGCACACATTGCACAGGAATGGTCTACTATTGTCACTATCTGGATGTATTTTATAAAAAAAAAAAAAAAAACACATGCAGATAGGATTTAGATCCAGGCCTGCCTAAGGAAGTTGATGGTACTTTTACTCTCATGTGTGTGCACTTGACACACCAAAATGGTAAGCCTCCCTGCTTTTTAATATTAGGGACATATTTAGAAACCTCTTCTAACATTTAATAGGGTGCATTCACAACAAAATTGGTAGGTACTTGGACAAGCTTTATGTGAAGTAACATGTCCAAAGTGGACAACATTCACTGTAAAGCTCACAATGCACCGTGCTAACGTGTTTTTGCCCCGTTGCTTTGAATTGGGCTGATAAAAGTATAGCATGCTTCACTTTTTTTTAAGCGCAAAAGATGGCAACACAATGCAATGCACTGGTGTGAACTGTCCCTTAAAACTGTTTTATTCAGGTTATTTTTGCTTCCTAATAGTACTTAGAGTTGAGAAGTTTGTATTTTGTCTTGAGCCCTTGTAGTGATGTAAAAAAACAAGCTGCTTGATTGTGAAAAGAACAACAGAAACAGTTGAATGTAATAATGATTGAAGTCATATTTCAACTGTATGTCACTCTATTAAACAGTGGACCCATAAAGAGGTTATTTTATGTGAGTACTGGGAAGTTATCTGTGCTAAGCTAGGTTCATACTTCATATTCACCAACATGCAAGTAGATGAATATTTAACAAGTATGGCTTACTATCTCACAATAGAGAACAACTTAAAAACAAACTGTAATTTCAATCAATCTTACACTTCTTTTGCCTTGTATTGCCTTAAGAATGTGCAGCCCTTCCTTTTCCATGTACTGCCATTAGTTCTGTAAAAATGTCAAAGTTACAAGCATTGGTGAACAGGTATATTATGTATATGAGTAATTAGCATTTATAGAAATGAATGTGAACATATGTATATTATATGTTTGTGTGTGATTTTACTTTGATGCAAATGCTTTATCATACTTCATGGCCAAGAAGTATTTTATAGCAAAATATTCTTCTCTAAAGAAATAATGTTATTTAGACATAGTTTGCTGAAATTTTTTTCAAAGATGTTTTAACAATTTTGTTAATCAACCCAATTCATGTGTAAGCTTGTTGGTACTTAAAGCAGGAAAACTTTGAAATATGTCCTGATCACTAAGGTATAAATTACCCCCACTCAGGGAGGATTAAATCAGCCTTAGTCTATTGTTTCACTAATCAATTTTTGCTTCCTCCTTGTGATTCACTTTTCCTCTTTTCCCCAGAGGGGGAAATAAATCTAACTCCTTCATTTGAAGATTAGGTTTTGGTGGCAGGAGCCAAGCTAAACTACAGAAATTGATCAAAATCTGGAGGCACATATCCTCTGATAGCACAAATCTTATGTAACCATGTACAAAACCATGTACAAAAATATGCACTCATATAATAAATACAACCTTATCTTACTTTACAAGATTTTTATACTTTTTACATCATATGTTACCTAACAAGCCTAGAGTAATTCATTCATCTTACATCTTTATGCTTTGACATAAAAATTTACAGTATATTCAAAGTTTATTGTATTGTATTAATACATGTGGCCTGTTTACCAATGTAAACATCAAAAGGGTTCCTCCACAGTGTAGAACCCAAGCTGAATAACATTATCATGGACACTGTGTAATGATAAAGCAGTGAATGTAATGTTCATCAAATATTCATTGGTGATGAATCTATCAATCGATCTTTGTCATTTAAAACACATGCTCCTGGAATATTTACCTGTGGTGCATGTCATAATTACTACTTTATAAATAGAACCTTTTAAGAGTGATATATCTATATCTATATATATCTATATCTATATATATAGATATAGATATATATAGATATAGATATATCTAGATATCTCTATAGATCTATATATATTAGGGCTGGTACTGATTAAAATGTTCGTGTTCGATTAATCCATTTTTTTAATCAATTAATTATAACGAATATACAGATCCAACTACATTGGCTTATACACATACAACACCGCAATGAAGTAATAAAATGAACTAGGAGCACACTAATCCAGCACATTATTAATCTCATGTGCCCCACTCAATATGGCCGCCGCTTGAGTGGGACAACTCAGAATAATAACGTGCTGGATTAGTGTGATCCTAGTTCCCTTTATTACTTCATTGCTGTGCTGTATGTGTATAGGCCAATGCCTTGGCTGGCGCTCGTGCAGAACAAGTTTCTTGGGCAAACCTCTTAGTTGTAACGAAACCGGAAGTCAGGCGGTCGCAGAACTTGATAAGTGTCGACAGATCACTGGCCCAAGTGGCAGCATTCAGACATCATTTGAAGACAGACAGAAATAGGAAATCTAGATGTCTATGGCTGGCCTTAGCTATTTGTTGTATCTGAATGCCACTTAGCTAATGTTACATAGCTACATAGTTACATAGTTAGTCAGGTTGAAAAAAGACACACGTCCATCGAGTTCAAGCATGTTGGCCAAACCAGTAAATGTAGTTAGAAAATAATTATAAAATAACAGATTATTAATATTCTGACCACAGTTATAGGTCATTAGGTTAATATAATCACTGTATGTGACCAGTTAGATGTAACTGTAATTTTACTCAAGGCGGCAAGCTCAGCATAGATCATCAATAGTGATAAGCCAGCTGAGCAAAGTTCAGTTTGCTGGACATGCAACAACATTTGTGGGAAAACACTGAACATAGCGCTGTCTATCTAAAGGAGCTGAATCTTGTCATTTTTTTCTGTACTCGCCCAAGTACTCGGAATCTGCACCGATACTGATACTAGTATCGGTGCATCCCTGGTGCAAATCCATTTTATTGATAGTTGTCATTCAGGAGTCCCCTTCATCAGGCTCAGAAATGATATTCTAGAATGTGTATATAAAGGTCGTGGTACTTTTATACAATGTCATTTCTGAGCCTGATGAAGGGGACCCGACGCGGCCCTGAAATCGCTTATCATTTGAATGAAAACTATCAATAAAATGGATGTTGCACTTACATGGAATCTTAGTGCTGGTGACATCTGTATTGCACGATATGTACTATTGCACATAAAAGATGCCGCCACAAAAAATGTCACAAGTTACCTATGGCATTTTTGGGGGGACATGTTTTACGTACAATACCACCACCCACCCCCCTCCCCTTCTTTTCAATTGATATTTATATAAATGTAGTAAATACCTGTTATTAAGATGCAGTCCCAGATGAAAGCGCTTCACGCCAGCTGCTGGAGGATGATTTCTCCCTCTCTGCTCTCTCTCTGATGTTACTTCCCCCACTCACCCAGCTCCATCAGCGGAGGAGAAACAGAGGAAGGGAGAGTCAAGGGACTGAAAACATGTGCACCCGGCGCCCGCCACGAGTTACTAGCCACAAGTCCGGTTTGTATAATGTGTCCGGCTGTGAGGTGGGGTCACACCCGGACACAGGATTCCATACCCTACTGTGGGAGATTAACCCCTTGATGACCCATGGCAGGATAATTAAATCATGGGTCCCTAAGGGGTTAAACAGACTATGTTCATATTTGTAGAGCCGGCGACCGACTTTACAGTAGAAGCGATTTTGGCGACTCAGCTGTCGCCAGATCGCTTCTATGGGCCGGTAAACTCTCTGCCCAACGCCCCCCACCCCCTGCGTTTCCCAGGCTCCTCTGCTCCCCTTGCAGGCCCGGGACCGGCAACTTGGGTGTCGGTGGGAAGCTAGGGAGGAGAGTGGAGAGCCATGGTTCACTGATCCCCTCCCCGTTCTATGGGACCGGGAGCGATGCAGATTACATCACTTTCGGTCCCATAGCTGTCAGTGCTGGGCTCCCGAAGCCTGCGATCTGCACTTCAATAGTGTAAAGGTGACACTAGGGGTCTTTTGGACCCCCAGCATCACCTTAAAGAGTACCTGTCCCTGCCAATATGCTATCACATGGGGGGCTTGTAAGCCCACCTATGTGATAGCAATTAAAGTTTAAAAAAAAAAATAATGTAAATTTTTTTTAAAAGTTTTTTTATTGTGTTTTGGGCACTAAATTTTACTTAAGTGCATTTTTCAGTGAAAAATGCACTTAAGTTAAATCGCATACCAAACTTCCCTCTTCGTTCTGGGGTAGGAGGGGGCGTGGGGGTCCATTGAAGTCAATGGCACCGCAGCCACACACCACCAACTGCAGTGTAATCAGATGTGTGGCAAAACATTGCCTGTGTTTCGGTACAGTGCGAATGAAAAAAGATAGAGCATGCAGCATTTTTTTGCGTTCTCACTGGACCGGAACGCAGGCAATGTTTTGTCACGCGTCTGATCACACTGCGGATGAGGGGCGTGGCTCCCTTCTCCGCCCCTTTCCCCCCTCCTTTCCCCCCTCTTCCCTTGCAATTGTTATTTAAAAAAAATAAATGTAATAGACATACCTGTTAAGATGAAAGCACTGTCCATGCGAATGACTTTTCCCTCTCTGCTCTCTCGGTGATGTCACTTCCTCTGACTCACACAGTGCCAGCCACGGAGGATCAGAGGAGTGAGAGAGAGGGAGAATCGAGGTACTGAAAACAGAGCCACCCGGTGCTCGCTGACTGCCGATCTTTCCCTGCTACCCACCGCTCGTCATGGTGCCACCAAGTACGGGTGAGCAGCGGCCTCCCGCCCGGGCACAGGGTTCAAAACCCGTACTGTCCGGGCTATTCCAGGACCGGTGGCAACCCTAAGGTATAGCCAGTTTATTTGCCCATTCGCCATTCTGTAAACAGGCCTCATGTTCAGAAGCTGAAGTAGTGATAGGTGGTGAAATTAAATTTTGACTATGTTTAGGGATAATATGTAAATTAATATAAAAAAAGACACAGGCAGCTGAGCACTGCCATGGGGGACATGTAACAATGCAAAAGAATAATTTGCATTGTTAAATGCAGCAGCCTTTATCTTGGTATAACCACTTCAATACTGTGTCATTATAAACACATTGTGGTCCTGAAGTGCTTAAATAACATGGCTGGAGCATGATTTAAAACTGTAAGTGGTGTTGCAGAACAGTAGAATTTTCATGGACAGTTTCAATGACAGGATACACAGGCAGCGCTAGAGACAAGGAGCACGGGCCTGGGCTTTACTAAAAGAATAAGGATACTGTACAGGATACAGCAGTGTAAAATTGGTCACTAGCAGGACATTTTTAATCAAGGGTAATAGCCAAACATGTAATAAAGACAAAGAGGTTTAATTATAAAAAATATTGCATGGCTACTTGTCCAAGGAAACTGCATGCACATTCATTCTGTATGAATTAACCAGTTGTTATGGTTATTTGCAACTATAACTTTTAATGATGCCTGGAAGTATCTGTAGATCAACTACACAGCAGCTACACTGCTAACCCCTCCTCTTGCCCTATGTCCATTCACAGAATGTGTTGTATTTTGTGAATGGGTTCACAGAATATCAATTGGCCTGTGAATGGGTAGGACCCAAAGGTCTACGTTTGCAGCTTTGAAGTAAAGTAACAGCCATACCTCCAGGCATCAATAAAAGTAACAAATGTAAATAGAGGTCAGCATACCAGTAAGTGGCATACACCTCATTACACTTAACTCGTTGTAACCCAGCTGAAATTGAAAAAATTTTTAATGGAGTTCTTTAAGCCATTGGGAACAAATTGCTTATTATTAAATAAAAAGTTTCAAGTTACTTGCAACATTTTTTCTTTTACACATATCACCGGCAAGAACCTTATTACGCAGAAGAGAAAAATGCAATACTTTAAGAACATTCAACCAGAAAAGAACATACCCAAAAATATTTAATTTTGCCCCATTCTCATAACAGCTGGTTAATCTGAACATAATTAATGTACATGCAGTTTGCTGAAGAAATAGATATGCAATTATTTTGTAAAGAAACCCCGAAGAGTACAGGCAGATGTTTACTACAAGAATTAAGAGAAAAGACAATAGTGTAAAATTTTCTAGCAGCAGAACAAATTTAGTGAGCAAGGCCGATCCCAAAATTGCTAGAGATAAAGCAGCACAGTCTCTGATTTTACTACAAGAATTAACATACTACAGAAGATACAGCAGTGTAAAATTAGCCAGCAGCAGGACAGTTTTAATCAGGGATAATGAGCCTAACTGGTTTATGCTTAACTTTAATTTTATCTGTGGGGATAAGAGGTGTTCTTTCAATGGGCGAAGAGGGTTCTTTACAGTAAGAGCGGTTAAGGTCTGGAACTCACTGCCATCGGCAGTGATTTCTGCCAAGAGTTTAGATATGTTCAAGAAACTTTTGGACAATTTCTTGAGGGACCGTAATATCCAGGGATACCAGTATCCCTAAGAATTAGATGATGCATGGACATATATGGGTTGGACTTGATGGACATATGTCTTTATTCAACCCCAAATACTATGTAACTATGTAGTGAATTTGAGTGATATAATCTTAGGAGGCATAAGTGCACACTGTTCTTGCACTTAGCTTTTTTCCCTTTCAAACAATGCAGTTGCATGCTTTGAACAAGGCAGCTCCAAGAATAGATGGCCATTACCAAGTTAATGCTCCACTTTGAACACCCCAAACTGTAAAAAGAGCCAACAAACAAAAATAAAAAAAACAAAATCCCCCCCCCAAAAAATATTTTTGCAGTAAAAAAAATTGCTTTGACTGCAGACATTAAAAATTCCAAACAATGATTGTTATTATTATTTTTTATGACTGTTATTATCATTACTGTTAATGTTATAATTATTTAATTATTGTTATACAGGATTTATATAGCACTAACAGTTTGTGCAGCACTCAATAAAAAAATACAGACAAAAAGCCCTCAGAATGAATAAAAGAAAAACAGGCAGCAAAGTGCCATCAGAATTAAAGTACACTTTCGTAACTGACCGTAATCTTTTCAGGTTTGTCAGCTTTCCCTGTGCCTGTTCCCTTCACCGGCTTCCAATTCACTGACATGGCTGCCTCGTGAGGGATCTGGTTCAAACAAAAGCCCCCTTATTGTCCCTTCTTAGCCTGCTGCATTGCATTATGGTTTAAAGAAATTCTGGCAGGTGAATCTGCATATAATTTGCAACCTACAGTATTTGCCTCAAAACCATATTATTGGCAAACCTAAACCTCATTCCTAATCATCTGTTTTACTGAGTTTTTCTTATCACAACTCCATGAATATACATTTGCTAGAATCTGCTGAAAATCGACATATCAAAGCTTTAGCCATACAGATTTGACCTCCATTGGTATCTCATAAAAATGTTGGTCTTTATTTAGTAAATACTATATTCTGCTGCAGAGGCTTGACCTTCAATTTTATTTAACATAATCCACCTGGATGTAGCATCTTAGATGAATAAATAGTGTTTTATCAGGCACTGCAACCATGTAATGTGATTATTAGGTGGAGGAGCAAAATACTCTACTGGAATGACAATAAAAACAACATATTACAATATAATGCACACACACACAGTTAATTGAAACATCAGCAATATACTTTTTCTAAGCCAACATTTTAGTTGACAATCATAGTTTTCATCAGCTCACAGTGACAAAGTCTAAACACAGTGCTACACTTTATAACATTGATACCTAGTGTGTACAGATGCTCTCTCCTGGCTGTGTGTGGTGTGCTGTATGTGTGTGCCTCAAGCAACAAGGAAAGCAATCATGGCGAAAGAGTGTAACAAAAGATGTGTGAAAACAAAAGAGAAAAAAATAAGTGAACCAATAATGAAAATAAATGATAATACAATGTCAGGAAAACATTTAAAGTTATATCATAAAAAATGAAGCCCCAGGTATTACAAATCTGTCATCCCACTCAGGTTTTCACTACTTTTACTACTGCTGCATACAAAGACAAATGAATGAAGTGCCTTATATTGATCCTGAGCACTGCTGGGTTTAGTGTAATTGTTTAGCCTAGTGCTGAGAAGGAGATCAAGAACACTGTGTATATGTTTGCTATCTAGTACTAAAGATAGGCATTAGAGGTCTGTTTAAACCACTGATGTCTCTTTTAAAGGGACTCTGTCAAGAGAGAATAATGGAGGCTTCCATTGCTGAACTTCCCTTTTAAAAACACTAGAGCCCTGACTGTCATGCTGATGCTTTGGCTTCAATGCTTTCTCAGTCACTAACCTTTATCAGTATCAAAAAAGGAAAGAACAGCTGGGGTTTTTTAGGCTTCAATTGACAACTTCCAAAGCGGTGAGTTATAAAAATATATATTTATTTGGTATATAATAACGGTGTAATTACATAAAACCAATTTGATAACTCCCTAGAAGCTCACTCCATTACTGTATTGTCCCTTATGTATGAATAACATGATTTGATTAACAGTACCAGATATACAAAACATGATTCAGTAGCAAAAATAACATGATCAAATGACATATAATTTCAAAACATGATTGGGATTTAATTGATTGAATTTGAACACATGATCAAAGATAAACAATAAGGGTCACTGACAGTGGAGGAGCACAATTTGTCTCGACGTTTCGCACTTGACGGCGCTTTTTCAAGAGGAGGAAGTTATCTATGTGATTCAAAAGGAAATATATATATGTAATCACAATTTAGAACAAAGAATCTCAACTCAGTGCATAATACATGTTTTTATGGTGAGCATGTCACCTACCGATAAATTTGATGTGTGTGCGTCACTGCAGCCCCGTCCAGGCGCAGCACCTGAACCATGCACTCCAGAGCAGAACAGGCGAAGAGAGGCTGACACCATATGTCCCACTTTAGGCAGCACAAGGTGAGGGGTATATTTTGTCAGAATAGACCTTAAAAACATAAATAGGGGGCAAGGTAAGAACCTAACAATAACAACCACGGCCAGATATCTAGGGGACTGTCATGGTGTGAACATACGTCCCATAGGGAATATATAGTTTGAAAACTGCACATACCAATGGATAAATAAGGATCCTTGCCTGATGGTTCCCCCTTGGTGAACCGGGGAGCATCCGTTTCCTCTCACCTTCGAGCCCCTAGCGTGCTGTATGGCCGCCCTGGGCTCCACACTAGCCCTGGGGGCTTATGTGGGCACTATGAGGGCATCCACTGCGATGACGCAATAACACAGTTGCGTGTCTGAGACAGGCCCGCCCCCTGCTGGATGACGCATGTCCGAGACGCCCCCACCGTGACGGCGTGATGATGTCATCGCACGTCCGAGACGGGCCCGCCCCCCTCATAATCATCATCACAGGCTCGCAAAGAAGCGATGCAAATAATGATAAGGGGAGGGGCAGAGAAATACGCGAAGTACCAAAATGGATACGTCGGCAGTGATTGCATGATGGCCTCGGACAATTTAGATACAGGCCGACTCAACAGAGGTGGCAGTACCCTAGATACTGCCTGCAGGGAAACAGGGTCCACCCTCTCATCCCCAGAGAGCTGATCTAGGAGGGAGGGCAAGAGGAGGGGGGGGGGGGCCTGGGCACACACTGAAACATCAGATTGTATTAACAGGTTAAATTCACATATAATATATTGTGTCTACATACAGTGTACAATAGTAGTTACATGTAATGCATCAAGTTCATATACAGTGTGTCATTGAAAGCATTTTTGCTTACATACAGCAAATAATACATAAACAGAATATATATAAACGAAATTGCATTATCTATGTACAGAAATAATTAGATAAATGTCAAAAATATATTCGATTCTATCGATCATACCCAACAAGGCAAATATGTGGAGTATGAGAAAAAAGGTGGCCAAGGGAAAACATTTCAGTTTTCCGAAAACAATTCAGTGTTGCAAGCGCCATTTAGCAGAATCACAGCTGTAACAATAGGATACAGCAAGGAGCTACTGCACCACTTGCACAGGACACTCCCATTGGTCCAAGGAGAGTTAGCACAGCTGTAAGGTTTTTTGAAGGGCAGGCCAGCAGGACAGAGTGCTACAGAGGACAGATGAAGCATTTCTTGGGTCCAGAGAGAAGGAACTGGAAGGCTTATACAGTCTGGCTCAGGGCCGGACTGGGACTAAAAATAGGCCCGGGCATTTTAGACTGAGCAGTCCAATCATGTGACCACCAACAGGCCCCACCCCTCACAACAGGTGGCGAAGCCAAACACAGAAGCGCAATCGAGGGGCAGGGCCGGCCACTAGTAAGTACCGGAGGGCTACAGCTGACACACAAGCCTTGCTACAACCAATACACAAACTTTGCAACAATGTAGGAAGCTTGCTATAGAGAATATCTGTAAAAAATAAGTCAAGGCAACTGGACTTGCTGTATTTTACTTGAAGACGTTTCACTAGTCATCCAACCAGCTTTCTCAATTCAGAAATTTCTGAACTGAGAAAACTGGTTGGAAAGTCCAGTTGCCTTGACTTATTTTTTACAGATATTCCATGGCCCGGATGAATGAGAACCTTCACAGACGTATTACTATAGAGAATCGGATCTCACTGGCCCCACAACCCCCCTGGCATTCTCTGCACTTAAGTAGCTAACACTCTAATGTCCCCCACACAGTCACACACTATTATTATACATTTATAAAGCTCTGACATATACCATATGTGTGTCATTGAAAGCATTTTTGCTTACATACAGCAAATAATACATAAACAGAATATATATAAACGAAATTGCATTATCTATGTACAGAAATAATTAGATAAATGTCAAAAATATATTCGATTCTATCGATCATACCCAACAAGGCAAATATGTGGAGTATGAGAAAAAAGGTGGCCAAGGGAAAACATTTCAGTTTTCCGAAAACAATTCAGTGTTGCAAGCGCCATTTAGCAGAATCACAGCTGTAACAATAGGATACAGCAAGGAGCTACTGCACCACTTGCACAGGACACTCCCATTGGTCCAAGGAGAGTTAGCACAGCTGTAAGGTTTTTTGAAGGGCAGGCCAGCAGGACAGAGTGCTACAGAGGACAGATGAAGCATTTCTTGGGTCCAGAGAGAAGGAACTGGAAGGCTTATACAGTCTGGCTCAGGGCCGGACTGGGACTAAAAATAGGCCCGGGCATTTTAGACTGAGCAGTCCAATCATGTGACCACCAACAGGCCCCACCCCTCACAACAGGTGGCGAAGCCAAACACAGAAGCGCAATCGAGGGGCAGGGCCGGCCACTAGTAAGTACCGGAGGGCTACAGCTGACACACAAGCCTTGCTACAACCAATACACAAACTTTGCAACAATGTAGGAAGCTTGCTATAGAGAATATCTGTAAAAAATAAGTCAAGGCAACTGGACTTGCTGTATTTTACTTGAAGACGTTTCACTAGTCATCCAACCAGCTTTCTCAATTCAGAAATTTCTGAACTGAGAAAACTGGTTGGAAAGTCCAGTTGCCTTGACTTATTTTTTACAGATATTCCATGGCCCGGATGAATGAGAACCTTCACAGACGTATTACTATAGAGAATCGGATCTCACTGGCCCCACAACCCCCCTGGCATTCTCTGCACTTAAGTAGCTAACACTCTAATGTCCCCCACACAGTCACACACTATTATTATACATTTATAAAGCTCTGACATATACCATAGTGCTGTACAGGGAAGTCACATCAGTCTCTGTACAGAGGAGCTTACACTCTAATGCAGAATACAATCAGCTATAGAGGACTAAAAATCCCTGCAATACATTATACAGCAATGCAGAATAATAATATATGAATTTGGTACATACTCTGTGCTGCCGCTCGGCTCCGGGGTACCAGCCTGAAGTCTCGGGCAAAGGGTTTCAGGAGGGAAAGATAGGTAGCCGGTGGAAGCCCTGTAAGAAGGCACCCCTTAAGCCTGCTGCGCGGGACCTAACACAGCCAAATCAACGCAGAAGTCAGAGGTGCAACGCAGAGTCCAGAGATCAGCGGTGTGATGCAGAGCACAGCAGTGTGACGCAGAGGGCAGCAGTGTGCTGCAGAGTGCAGCGCTGTGACGCACAGTGCTGAGGTCAGCGGTGTGACGCAGAGGTCAGAAGTGTGATCTACAGTACAGTGGTCAGGGTGTGATGCAGAGTGCAGAGGACAGCGGTGTGACTTACAGTGCAGAGGCCAGCGGTGGGGGGGGTTCTAGTCTCAGGTGAAGCCTCCAGTCCAGCATGATGCCCAGCTGCCTCCTTGTGCCCTCACTTCAGGACCCGCTCTTTCTTTGCCAATGGTAGCCCTGCAGTCTTATTCCTAGCCTATGGCAGCTGAAGTGGGCGGAGGAAGTTGCAGGCATCATGACCCCCAAAATGCATTGTCTCTTCATCAATCTTCTTGTCATCATTTGTGAAGCCAAGAAAGTTTTTTTTAACTCTTAAGTGCTTGTCGCTCTTTTAACTCTTTATTCACATGGATTTCTCCATCCCCCTCCCCGATGACTCCATGTTTTGTAAAGAGCTGCCAGAACTGGAGATATTTGGCCCAAATATTGCTCCTATTTATTTAGAGAAACATTTTGGTTTAGCACCTTATCCCCCTTTTTCCTCTTTAAAAAAGGGAGGTTTGTGTTTCAAGGTATTTTTGTGTTTTAATTTATTTTGGGAGTTTCTTACATTTTATTTTATGTTGATGCTTTGTTTTTTACATTTTGGTATGCTCGGAGTGCAGCATTCACTTGTTCCTGTCCATCTATTCTTGGACTTACCTTTTGTTCACAAAACACCTCTTTATCATTTGAATTAAAAATAAAACCTACGTGGAAGAAACGTGTGCGCCTAAAACATCTCACATTATATCACCCACATTAAATGCATCTCCCTATCCAAAAAGATCAAATTAAAAGTAGGCACATGCCAGTTATGCTTTCATGTACCTCGATGGGAGCCGTAGATGATGAGGGCAGCTCCTCTTGTTGCTTTAGTCCGGACATCATCAGGCATCACTCATTAAATAACTTTTTTTTAAAACATGTGGATGCTTTTATGTGTTTGCTTGTTTGTTATTTCTTTTTTTATTGAGTAATAAGGGATACTGAAAAGATTGTCCTCTAATCACACCATGCCCATAGTTTTAATGCCATCTTGGCAAAACTACTGGCTTTCCAGCTGCTCCTATTCCAGCTTCTGATGGATTCAGCCCCATTCTTCAAGTTTATGGCCTGTGGTGCACCACAACTGCAGGTACCAAGCTACCATTTTTTGGGCCAGCAGGCCATTTCTGCCTTCATCCAGATGTATTTAAGCCCCTTTTCCAACCACCGTGCACAGGCTAAACTGAAGGAAGCACTCACAGAAAGCATCTAAACCATATGAATGCAGACTATTTGTGGTCCATTGCTGAGGTGGACACTCTTTGAAGTGAAGGCATCATGGATTATTGGGTGTTCAGGCTGGACCACTGGTTTGAACTTGCACAGTACATGCGTACATGCTGGACCTTCTGGAATGTTCTGTGACCAGTGTGCTGTCTGAGAGGGCCTTTAGCACAGTTGGTGGTTTTGTTACAGAGACCAATTCACCAGTCCCCTGACATTATGTACTGGTTACTTTCATATAGATAAAAAGGTCCTGGATCAGCAATAAACAGCTTCTGTCCCTTCTCCTGCCCTGCCATCAGTACCAGCTTATGTCAACCATTACCGGCTTCTACCACCATTGCCAGCTTCTGTCGATTCTACTTGCCTGACACCTTTACCAGCCCTTCAACCTCTGCTGGCCTGTCACCATTAACAGCTCCTGCTGCTTCTGCTGGCCGGCCACCATTACTAGTTTCTGATCCCTCTCCTGGCCTGCCACCAATACCATCTCCTATTACCTCTGCCGGACTGTCTCTGTCACTATTATCAGCTACCGCCACCTTTGCTGGCCTGCTACCATTTCTGAAATAAAACATTGTAATTTTATTTTAAGATAAAACTACTTCAATTTTGTAAAGTGGGAATGTCATTTTGAAGTGTTTATGTGCACTCTATTTTGACATTTTCTGAATTTTGAATACAGTACAGTGTGGTACCACAAAAAAAGATGCCAACAAACTATGCTATGAAACTGATTGCCACTGGCCAATTACTATGAACTTGAGGGCTTTAGCTTTCCTATAGCTTTCAAATCTGCTGTGGCTGTAATTCCACTGTCCAATGCAAGCATTCTGTTGCTGCTTATATAAATCAGGTGTTGCAGCGAAAACGACCTAATTTTTATTTATTTTTTCAAATTGTAATGAATCATATTGGGGTGCCGCTGATGTTTTTTATCCAAACAATAATGTACAAGTAAAAAAAAAATCTATAACGCATAAAAAATATGTGATGCTGTCCGCAAAAATAGTACTGTTCCATTACACCACATACATCCTAAATGCATCTCCTAAGCATGCAATTAAAAGGATTGTTGTTTTTCTCATGTTGCCTTAACAGTCTCATAAAAAGGAGGACCATCTCCCCACTGTACTTTTTGAACAAAATGTTGTATTGGTACATAACCCCTGTAAGGGTTAGAAGTAAGGACATTCCTAATATTTATTGTAAGAATGACAGTCTTTATTAAGTTACAATCTTGAAAATCACATAGTGTAGCTTTTGAGACTATATCAGAAACACTATAGCCCATGATGTAAAGCATTCTAATGAAGGAAAGTTATCTTTTAGCATCTCCGCCCTCCTTAAATAGTGTAAAGAATAAAAGCAGATGGCACAGTAGGTGATGAACAAATGTAACTGGAGGCCATTCTTATGCAGTACTTTTTTCAAAACGAAACTAAACGAAACAAATTTTTTGCTGGTGCACATGTCTAAAAAATAGCATAATGATAAATTAACACTAACGCTAAATCCACCTACTGAATAATTATTTCATATAAAAATAGTAACACTACTAATCCCATCAAACCAGTATACAAAATTCATATAAAAAATCACATAAAACATAAAAAAAAAATTTTGTGCAATTAATCTAACTCCGCAATAATCTTGCAAACATTATTTTCTTTCTTTAGAAAGTCTTTAGAAGCCTATATAATACATAAATAAATAAATAAATAAATAAATAGTAGAAATGGAAATTAAAATATAAACATATCCAAATTTTGCCAGATAAAGTTAAAGCTGATCATTATCATAAATTGAAGGGCATGGCTACAATCCTAAGCCAAAACATTGGTGGTGGAGATGATGCAAATTAATTCCATGTATCACTCTTCTAGCGGAGATTTGTGATGAAAGTATAGAAGGATTCTTAGCATTGCCCCTATTTCCTTTTGTTAACGCTTTTATTAAGGAACCCATTTGAGGCAAAAAGCTAGAAGTAACAAAAACTTTTGGTAGCAGCAACATAACCATAGCCCCAGCAGTTCACGTGTCTGCTATGGACCTGGGTTGAGGGATCAGACCTAATTTTTAATGTTATTTCTCTTAGCCCAGGCAATATAAGACAGCCTGCATTGAAGAACCATGCTGCTGTAGCTTAGAGAAAATGTACGATGTCATCATCAGGAGCAAAAAGTACACTATGCAGACAAATTAGACTATTTCTGAATTGTGGGACAGCAGTTCAACATCGGTTTTGAGCTGTCACATGGTGGCAGGTATGGCTAGCACTGCTAGAAAAAACATGGTACCTGCATGAATCTATAACTAGCCTTTACGGCAGGGTGCACATTGGGAAGGCTTACAACAATACAAAACACAGAAAATCCCCAGCTCACCTGCCAGCTAGCCTGCAACCGCCTGCCAGCTAGCACTGCTCCTTAAACATTCTAATGACCTCTGTAAGTGAAATTACCATCTGTCATTGTATTGGGGTTTCCATGCAGCACTAAAACTGCAGAGGAGAGCATACCTCCATGACGCTATATTTCAAGCACCCCTTGCTGGTGCTTGAAATATAGCATATATTATCATTGTTATATAATATGATTAAATGCAGTTTGCAATAGATCACTGTCACTGAACACAGGATGCGTGCTTCCAGAGACAGTGATCTATTAAAAACTGCATTTAATAATATCATGTACATTACGTGCGGACTGCCGCTTACAGATATGGCCACTATCACCTGGTCATTAACTTCAGTGGGTACAGCGGCCACATCTAAGTGGGACACCTGACATTCATGTCGCAAGAATCTATATGTTTCTGCTGCAGGAATGCCAGAACATCCCGTGTAACGAGGCCTAATTCTTTAACAGCGCTACCAATAAAGCTGGGAAAATGAGATTTACAATTACACAAGAGGAGGTTATAATTATAATTTTTTTTTTAAACACTGGGGTTTATCATTTATAACCCCACTTTCCCCAGCTTCACTGGTGTGGCAGTGTTCATTTAAGTCATAATTACACTGCCACACCACAGAAGGATTACACAGTGCAAAATAACTCACTTTCCCTCATTTCTTTGGTGTGACAGTGTAAATATAACTTAGAATAACAGTTACACCAGTGAAGCTGGGAAAAGAGGGGTTACAAGGTGGGTGCAGTGTGGGTGTTGTGGTTGCACAGTGTGGCCGATGTGGGTGCACAGTATGAGCAGTGTGGATGCAGAGTGGGTGGGTGGTGTGGATGCAGAGGGGATAGGAGGTGTGGGTGCACAGAGTTGATCAGTACTGTGGGTGAATGCACAAAGTGGGTGGCGGTGTGGGTGGGTAAACAGAGTGGGCGACAGTGTGGGTGGGTACACTAAGTGAGTAGGCAGTGTGGATGCATCTCACCTCTCTACCTCTGGCCAGTTCCAATTACTGATGTGCCACGCGTTCTAGTGTAGGTGATCCCACTGTGGGCAGGGGGGGGGGGCATGGCTGCGATGCTATTGACTTCAATGAACCACCATGTCTTCCTGCCCCAGTAGGCACGGGGTAGTTTACTGTGCAATGCAGTGCATTTCAACAGTTAACCGCACTGGAACGCACTGTATGTGGTGTGAACAAGCTGTAACCCTGCTTTCTCTACTCTATAGCTCTAGGACCTTACTCTCCCCATCCCTCCCCCCGCATTCAGTAGCCTTGGAGTGGGAAGGGGCGATTTGCATATTAATGAGGCCTGGCATGATTTGCATATGAATACAGTGGCTCATTAATATGCAAATCCTCCAACTAGCATATGAATGAGCCACGGCCAGTGTTAATGGCTCCTGCAGCTTAGTGGATGTCAGGATAAGAGAGGCTGCAGTTTCTGTCAGCTAGACCCCACCCCCAACCCCTGCTTACCTGTTGGCAGTCCTAGCAGTGGAGATCACACTCTGCTGCTTCTCTTCTAGCTGAACACAGGCAGGAGATGACTTGTCCTCCCTCCCGCTCTACACTGTGACTGCGGCAAGGGAGAGGATTGCAGGTGTCCTTAGGTTCCGTGCGACGGTACACAGCTTTTGATTTGTGGCCGCAAGGAAATTAAGGACCCCCGAGACTCCCTCCTGCTCCCAACCGGGCACCCTTCTGGCCCGGGCATAACTACCACCATCATAGCAGTCTATGTGGCATAGGCTGCTATGGTGGTAGTTAAGCCACTGGCTAGGATGCTCCAAAAGTCAAAAAATCAGAGGAATGTACACAGAGGAGGCCTATAAGTAAAACATCATATTGAGAATGGAAGGAAGGAGAACAAGTAAACATTCCTAGTAAACTAATTTTACTATATAAAGGTCATGTTTATAGTATTCCACACCTATCCATTACTGGAGAGGATATGGTTATTTTTTTCTGTAACAATATATTGTGAAGCTGACCATTAAATATGCAGGCACTATACCACTGCCCTGTTTTTTTTTTAATTAGACAAGTACAAGCGTATGCAATCTCTGCTTCAGAATGACTGAAGACTGAGGTAATTCTATACCTGTGCTGCCCCTGCTGCCTAAACATAATTATTATTATCATTATTATTATTATTTAGCATTTTTATAGTGCCAACAGTTTGCACATGGCTTTACAACATATGGGGGACAGTACAATTACAATACAACATCATTCAAAGGATTAGAAGGACCCTGCTCATGACAGCTTACAATCTACAAGGAGGGGCAAGTGATGTTTACATCTTCCCCTGGACCTGAATGAGTCATTTACTTTGCAGTAGCAGTTTTTCTTATGGCCATGTTCACTTGCATGTTTTCTTCTTTTGGTTTATGCAGTTTAACGCTAGGAGAGAATATTGACCAAAATGCAGCTGTGTGAATTGGCCGCATACAATACTGCTGTGTTCAAATCTGTACAGTATGCAGTAAGGATCTGAAGGCAGCATTTTATACTTCGGTTTCATGGCTACTTTTTGTCAATCTCCTCACTAAAGATTAGGGAACCTATCATGGGGGTTTCCATTTATGTGAGCTCTATGTGGGCATATCGTTCAGTTTAAGCTTTTTTTTTTCATATTTCTATAGGTTGAACTCGATGGACATGTGTCTTTTTTCAATCTGACTAACTATGTATGTAATGTCAGCTCTCACATAGTGATCATTTTTAGGCTAAAGACTTCATTGATAAAAAGGAAGGCTTGCAGCCTACAGTCATATTCTGGCTGCAGTGATCATCTGTAGTGCCACATATTTCATAATTTTACTGTCAGAGACAGTTTCACTTTTACAAATATTATAAAAATATTTAAAAATAGAAACAATCTATAAAAAGTATTTAGGGATTTAAATTAGTCATATAGTTAACATTAAGGTAATTGATTAATTTAACTTTGGTATCAAAGGATTACTGAACAAATATGAAGAACAACCACTTAGGGGTGCCACACCTAAATGAATGTTAGAGTCTATCAAAAACGTTTAATAAATATGTTGATCAAACAGCCAACACATTTTGAGGGCAGACACATCCCTCTTCCTCAGGACTTGGAAATAATAAGAATAATGGAACAGTCTCAAAGCAAAATAACTAAGAATTCATATGTTATTGCAGCTATGAGTAGCTCTCCCAAAATTTGTAGATTGCAGGCCCATCTAGTTCAATCTATAGTATGTGTGAGTTTGTAAGTGTATGTATGTGTGTGTGTGTGTGTGTATACATGCCTTTATCGTCCTCACCCCTGTATATTTGTGAACTAAGCAATTCATGTACTTATCTATGTTATCTATGCTATCATTAAACTTATCTATGCTATCAGCTGATTCCACTAACTGTGGAACAGAATTCCAAATGTTTACTGCTCTGACAGTAAAAAAAAAACCCTTACACAGTTTAAGAGTAAACTGCTTTTTGTCAAACTTTGTGTTGTGGCCGCATGTCTTCTTCAGAGTTCTTAGCCTAAACAGTTAATTTCCAATACTGTATTTGCTATTGATGGATTTGTATATTGCTATCATATCCCCTCTTTAGCAACTCTGTTCTAAGGGAATCAATTTTGAATAGTCATTCTTCATAAGCTGTCAGGATCGGACCCCGCTCCGTAGCCCAAGAACATGGCAGGGACGGCCCCTTCAACAGCGTCCTGTTGCCGGGCGACGGGCGGGCGTTCCTCCGCGCTCCACTCCTCCTTCTGCCGAACAGCTGAGTCGGCGTGATGACGCGGCGAGCCCGGCCCAGCGGCGTCCCGTTGCTAGGAGACGCTCGGGTCGGGTCTCGTCTCCGGCTCCGCCCCCCCAATCACCTGCTCTGCCTATTTAAACCGTAGGCTTTCACTTGCTCGACGTTCTAGCAAAGTAGTACGTCGAGCAAGCTACTTAGGACCCTAATCTGTACCGCTCTCTGGGTATCCTGATAACCCCTCTTGGACCTCCACATCTACCCCTTGGATTCTGGCAGCCTGGATACAGCCTGGACCTCCACATCTACCCCTTGGATTCTGGCAGCCTGGATACAGCCTCCCATCCTGTGAATGGACTTCCCACCTAACAGCAAGTAGCCATTACCACATGCTGTAATCAATTGCCGAGTTGTATGCACCTACTGACATCAAGGTTAGGGGTAGTGAATCCAACTAAACTCTCTTATCTAAAACTGCCTTACCCTCTTCTCTGGACTGTCTTAAATACTATATGCAATAGAGTTACTGTCTCTTTGACCTCCCTAGTGAAGTAAACTTGGGGAGAGAACTACAATTCCCAACAGGCCCCAATGCTGTAGAATTGAGGGTTGTGGGAATTCACCTCTACCATTTAATTCCTCCTGCAATCAGAATGGTATATGATGTGTAAGGGGTTCCGACTTCACTCACTACACTAAAGTGTGACAGTGAACCCTTCAACTGAACCATTTACGCTTACCTCCGCAGTTGTGATCCTATACCTCCCGCAGAGTTTGCACGGATCATTACATAAGCTAGGTTCTTCATCCCCCTTAATAATCTTCCAGACCTTCTTTGAGTTATCTCTAGTTCAAAGACATCTCTCCTGAGAATTGGTGACCAAAGCTTAACTGCATAGTCAAGATGAGGCTGAACTAGTGTTTTGTATACTGGTAGAAAATACAGATTCATCTCTTGAGAAAATAACTTTTTAAGCAAAGCCAGCAGGATAGGATCCTGCTGGCTTTGAGTTCAGCAACTTGGAATTGCATGCTGCTGCTGAGTCTTTTGTCTACCAGGACCCTTTCTCCCTCCCTGATTTCCCTACAGGAGCATCTCCTAATGAGTATTTTTAGTTTTACATTCATATTTTTTACTCCAAAGTGCATGACATTTTTCAATATTGAACCTCATCTGCAATGTATTTACTCTGCCCTCAGACTTATCAAGGTCTTATTTTAGTGATTCTATATACTGTCATGAAGTTCTTGCCCTACGTAGCTATTTTTTACAACCTCTGTGTCATTCATAAACAAGATAAACAGACTTGGTTCCAGCACTGAACTCTGTGGTACTCCATGTACAACCTTAGACCATGATGAAAATGAGTGGGTGAACTCCCAGTGGAGGGAGTTTTAAGAAGTGTGCTTATTTCTAATATTTATTTTCATACTGTAAAAATATACAGGAGACATATACGTGCCTGAAAATAAGTCTGGCAGCTGAGACAAAATAACATGCTTTATAGGATGTAGGTGATTATTATAATATAGTTCTTCTTTAAAAGATTCATAATACACATTTTTTTAAAATTTCATTGTTGAAGAGAAATGGAAGCTATCAAGGAATATACCCAAAGCAAGCCAGATCAATTATACAAGAACAGAGTAATGCACAGCAGAGATAATACAGTTATTAGTGATCAGAAACTGTGCCAAGTTCACTAATGTCCTATCATTGTTTGATTGCTGTTATCAATTCAATTACATAAAAGCATCGAGCAACATTCTTGCTGCATTTGCAAACTCATTCAAATGACAAGGAGTATTAAATATCTAGCCATATATATAAATTTCAAACATGGTTGTAAACACCAAAGGTTGTAAATGTTCACAAAACCCTTTTGTAGATGGTGTACCATATATAGAAATCTGGGCAAATTACAGATAATGTTAATTGTGAACCTACATATTGTAAGTAGTTTTAGCTGACTCACCTAGTAGCTAGTAGATAATCAGTGGCTTGGCATTTTTCCACTTCTTCGATTTCACACAGAATAACTTTTTTTCTTTTCTGGTGTAAGTTAGCATTCTATTCCTGATTTTTTTTCCACAAATCATAACAAGTGCTGGGCAAATTTACAAATTATTTGGCAGGACAGACAGTACACACTTAAAACAACTAAAGGAACAAAAACTGTTCACTGGCAAAGTGACTGCTTCCTATTCTAATAAATAATTCCCTTGCATATGATTGAGTATTTAAAATACAAATTTACCTTTCTTACTACCATTCAATCTGCAAATTAAACATACACTTTCCTTAGTAAACAAACTCTCTTCAACCCCATTGTGTGTTTAGCTATTTGCCTGGAGTTCTACCTTGATATATGAATGTAGTTTTTTCAGATCAACATCGACTTACATCTACATGCAAATATTCACTGAGAATCATAACCAATTTGCAATTCTTTTGATTTGGACATCAGTAACACAGACAATTCAGTATGGCAGTGTATAATATGGTATTTGTTTTTTTGTTAGTTTATTTTCATTAAAGTAATCTATTAAAGTAATATGTTACTGCCTGGAAGGTTGGGAAGAACTAAGTCTACTTTTTCCTCCTTCAGCACTACCAAATTTCAAAACATGAAATTTGGATTATGTTATTGAGGTTTTACAACATGTCCATTGTAACCACAATGAAGAAACATTGTTTTTCTACAGAAAACTCATACAGAATATCATGGTTTTGTGCTGAGCACCTGTGTCACCAATGGCATATATGGATTCCCCTAGTGCAACAAAACTATTTAGTGCTTGTCTTAACCCCTTCGTGACGGGAGACGTACAGTGTACGTCCTGTCACTTTGTGCCTATATGACTGGCCACGTACACTGTACGTGACGAGTTATATCAGGCTTTGTAATGCCGGTATTTGCTGATTCTCAGCATTTAACAGTCATTCATTAATGTCTCAGTATTGAGGCATTAATTAATGAAATAATTAAGCTTTTTGTAAAAGCTTCTTCCTTTCATTAATGAAAGAATGAAGCCGTTACATGCAAATAGAGGACCGCAATTTGCGATCCCGTATTTGACAGCTCAAAATAGCAGAGAGGCAGCAGTGACTCACCTCACTTCTCTGCTATTTGTTTTGACAGCTGGAGAGCCCGATGTTTAGATACATTTCACTCAAAAGATACAATGTATATCTTTTGAGTGAAATGTATCAGTTCTGATCGTCTAGGCACGATCAAAGAGCTTTTAGTGAGATCTGAATCTGACTAAAGTCAGGATCAGTCTCTAAGGTTATTATTAGCTGTTCCTAAGTTTGGATAGGGGTTAGGTACACATATGTGATATAATTATATAGCCCTATCTGTCCTCTAAAAAACAATATATAATATGTGTGGGTACATTTAGTAAGAAAGTATATTACTGCTGTGGAAGAATCACACAGCAAAAATGTAAAAAATGTGCCAGTCATTTATGAACAGAACCTGAAAACTAGCTCAGTCATGAAGGGGTTAATAAGAAAACATATTTTCGCGCTGCATGACACTCCTGGATCTTGGTACTGTAGACAAGCATCCTCAAGCTACACTTAGACAATTATTTCAAATTGTGCACTATCTTAACCTAAACGTACATCTTCTGGGAGGACCATTATCTTGCAATGTAAGCTGTATCTAAACCACCTATCACAACAGTTTTACAAGGAAGGCCCACCTGCTATAAATCTTACTGAATGTTTCAACATAACACAACACACACTCTTCATAAATAAAGAATGTTTCTTGTCAGCATGGTAAACATCTTTATACACCAGACTTTCTCACACTGATTTGAATGAGACAGAAAGGACAAAAGAACCTATACAACATACAACACTGCTCCAGAGAAGTTTCAATTTTCTTTATCTGAATGCAAACTTCTATTTCACTCAATAATATGACAGAAAAAGCCACACATATCAAATATGACAAGTAAAAATGCCAAGAAGTTTTGAGTTATGACACATAAATGGTACTGGAAAAAAGGGTCTGCTGAATTTTTATTGTATGTATTTTTTTTCCTGTTTGAAGCAGGCGCCTTAGGCAAGAGAGTAATCTTAATGCATTTCCATCAATCATTTGAAAAGTTTATCACCCAAAATATAATATAAAAGTCTAATGTTTGCTTTGGAAGTTTTTAGACAAATTTACTTGGTCCTTATAATCTCAAACTGTTTAAAACTTAATTAAGGTACCTCACAATTTGTTCGGACATATACAGTAATTGTAAAATCCTTTCCAGTACGTAAAATAAACAGACATTGATGCTCAAAGTTTAAAATCAGCTTAGGTAATATTTCAATGCTTATTGCAATGTTAGATTTCAAAATACATTGTTTACCTCTATTGTATGTTGCAATACATTGGGAGGAATTTATCAGAACTGGAGCAGACAAAATCTGGAGCAGCTGCGCATGACAACCAGTCAGCTTCTCTCTTCAGATTGTTCAGATAAGATATGCAAATGAAAGAGAGAGACTGATTGGTTGCCATGTATAGCTGTTCCACATTCTGTATGCTCCAGTTTTGATAGATTCCCTTCATTTTGATCTTATAATAATATAAATCCATACTTCCTATCAAACAATATTGCAGTAGTGATCCAGAAACGTAAATGACTATTTACATTATTTTCTTGACCATTTGATTTGGTGGGGTTAGGGGTTTGGCGGTTTGGGTTTAGGGGTTAGGGTTAGGGTTTAGGGTTAGGGTTTGGGTTAGGGGTCTTGGGGCTATGGTTTTAGGGAGAAATGGGTTCAGGGTAGTCAGGCACCGATACCAGTATCGGTATCATTGCTGAATCTGAGTATTAGTACGAGTACTCGAGCAAACGCTCTGATGCAAATGCTCTGGTGCAAATGCTCTAATCTAAAAAAAAGATACCAGTGCTTAAAGGAGTACTATGTAGTGAGTGATTTACACTCATCCTCAAAGTTAGAGCCGGCGTGTGACATTTAAATTGTCACACATGCACTTCGTAGATCGGGAAGTGAGTGAACACATACCATCGCTCGCTCACTTCCCGATCATCTCCCTGCAGAGAGCGGTGACTGTCAGTCACAGCTCCACGCAGGGATTACCCTCTTCAATCCTCCAGTGTTGAGTGGAGTAACGGATGGGGCAGGCACTGGTGGCTTTGCCTCTAGATAGGCAGAGGCCGGTGTCAATCAGCCAGCTGGGTGGATCTTGACAGTATTGTTGTGATCTGTCCTGGCCCCGGCGCTCTCAATATATAGTAGGCAATAGCCCGCTGCATACTGAGGTTTGGGTCACAAGAGGACGTTAGTATATACTCCCCCGTGACCCTAAAGATAACTATGGACTAAAATGTTACCCCATAGTTCTCTTTTAAATCATGCAAACTGAAGCGGCTGTCTTAGCGACAGCGCTTGCTTGGGACCTCATGGCAGCCTTGTGGGGAAACATGTGGATTCCGCCGGCCCGCACATCTTCCCCTCTTGAGACCCTCATGAGACCTTCCCCAGAACAGAGCGTCAGTACAGACTATGTACAGGTATGGTGCAGCAAAACTGTACCTGAACTGCACATCTACTTTAGAAATATTTCATGCTGTTTCTGTCCTGTGCTTTATGCTGCATTGCTGTATGATGTATTGCTGAGATTTATAGTCCTCTATAGCTGATGGTATAATTCTGCATTGCTGTATAATGTATTGCTGAGATTTGTAGTCCTCTATAGCTGATGGTATAATTCTGCATTGCGGTATAATGTATTCCTGGGATTTGTAGTCCTCTATACCTGATGGCATTATTGTGCTTTGCTGTATAATGTATTGTTGTGATTTGTAGTTCTCCTCGGGTTGATCGTATTGTTGTGCATTGCTGTATATTGTATTGCTGGGATTTGTAGTCCTCTATAGCTGATGGTATTATTCTTCATTGTGATATAATGTATTGCTGTGATTTGTAGTCTTCTGTAGCTGATCTTATTCTGCATTGCTGTAAAATGTATTGCTGGGATTTGTAGTCTTCTGTAGCTGATATTATTCTGCATTGCTGTAAAATGCATTGCTGGGAGTTGCAGTCCGCTATAACTGATGGTAGTTAGGGTTAGAGGGTTGGGACAAGTGTTAAGGTTAGGGGATTAGAGTAATAATTAGGGGGTTAGAAGTTAAGGTTCGAGTTAGAGGGCTTGGGTTAAGGCTTATGGCAAGGTTAGGGTTTAGGGTTAGTGAGGGTTAGTGAGACTAGGGTTAGCGAGACTTGGGTTAGGGTTAGGATTTAGGGTTATGGGGTTAGGGTTTAGGTTTAGCAAGGGTTAGTGAGACTAGGGTTAGCAAGACTTGGGTTAGGGTTTAGGGTTAGGATTTAGGGTTATGGGTTAAGTGTTTGAGGTTAGGGTTAGGACTAGGGTGTAGGGTTAGGGTTTATGGTTAGGGTTTAGGGTTATGGTTTAGGGGTTAGGCTTAGCAAGACTAGACCTCTCCTAATCTTAGGGTTAGGGTTAGCGAGACTTAGGTTAGGGTTTAGGGTTATTGGTTAGGGTCAGGGTTAGTGAGAGTTAGGGTTAGGGGTAGAGTTAGGGTTTAGGGTCAAGGTTTAGGGTCAGGGTTTAGGGTTTGGTTTAGGTTTAGGGTTTGAGGTTAGGGTTAGGGTTAAGGTTAGAGTTTGGGTTTAGGGTTAGGGTCCGGGTTAGGGTTTAGGGTTAGGGGTTAGGGTTGGGGGTTAGGTTTAGTGTCAGGGATTACGGTTAGGTTTATTGTTTAGGGTTAGGGTTTAGGGTTAGACTCAGGGTTAGGGTTTAGGGTTAAGGGTTTAGGGGTTATGGTTTAAGGTTAGGTTTCGGGTTAGGGTTGGGTTTGGGGTTACGTTTATGGTTGAGGGTTAGGGTTGGGTTTAGGGTTAGGGATTAGGGTTAGAGTTAAGGGTTGGGGTTAGGGTTTAGGGTTAGGGTTTAGGGTTAGGGTTTTTTCCACCCCAAAAAAGGTTAGGGTTAGTGAGAGTTAGGGTTTAAGGGTTAGGGGTAGGGTTAGGATTAGGGTTGGGGTTAGGGTTAGGGACTAGGGTTAGGGGTTAGGCTTTAGGGTTAGAGTTTAGGGTTAGTGTTAGGGTTTAGGGTTAGGGTTTATCGTTAGGGTTTAGTGGTTAGGCTTTAGGTTGTTATGGTAATTGTTAGGGGTAGGGTTGGGGTTAAGGGGTAGGTTATAGGGGTTAGGGTTTAGGGTTAGGGTTAGAGTTAAGGGTTAGGGGTTAGGGTTTAGGGTCAGGGTTAGGTGTTAGGGTTGTGGTTTTTTTTCCACCCCAAAAAAGGTTAGGGTTAGTGAGAGTTAGGGTTAGTGTTAGCGAGAGTTAGGGTTGGGGTTAGGGTTTATTTGTTAGGGGTAGGATTTAGGGTTAGGGTTGGGGTTAGGGTTAGTGGTTAGGGTTAGTGTTAGCATTAAGTGTTAGGGTTAAGGGTTGGGGTTAGGGTTTTTTTCACCCCCAACAAATGTTAGGGTTAGTGAGAGTTAGGGTTAGCAAGAGTTAGGGTTGGGGTTTAGGGTTTAAGAGTTAGGATTAGGGTTAGGGGTTAGGTTTAGTGGTAGGGTTAGGGTTATAGTTAGGGTTTAGGGTTAGGGTTTAGGTTTAGGGCTAGAGTTAAGGGTTGGGGTTAGGGTTTAGTGTTAGGGTTTCCCCCCCAAAAAAGGTTAGGGTTAGTGAGAGTTAGGGTTGGGGTTAGGGTTTAGGGGTTAGGGATTAGGGTTAGTGGTAGGGTTAGGGTTTAGGGTTAGGATTAGTGTTGGGTTTAGGGTTAGGGTTGAGTTTAGTGTTAGGTTTAGGGTTTAGGGTTAGGTTTTTGGTTGGGTTAGGGTTTAGGGTTGGGTCTAGAGTTAGGGGTTTGGGTTTAGGGTTAGGGTTTCGGGGTTAGGGTTTTGGGTTGGGGTTAGAGTTTAGGGTCAGGGCCAGGGTTTAGGGTTAGGTTTAGGGTTTAGTTTTAGGGTTAGGGTTAGGGTTTAGGGGTTAGGGGTTAGGGTTTAGGGTGAGTGTTCCCCCCCCAAAAAAAGAAATTTTCAGCTACAAAGTTATCTTTGACCAAATAAATTGAAATTGTCAGAAATATGTAAATGTATTAATATCTGTAGATATGTCTTCATCTGCTATGTTCAAAAGTCGCCGGGAGTCTGTTTAAACAGCCCCGATGCTGGCGACGTACACTGTACGTCGTCAGTCACGAAGGGGTTAAACAACAAATCTTTGATAAAAGTTAATCTACTAATCTTCATAGCTCCTCAATAAACTTCCACTCATAGCATGGCTGCTTTGATCTCTAGTCACATTTGTAATATACTTTTTCTACTTGTCTGCCATATCTGGTGTGCTTGTGTAAATCAAATATTACACTTCAGAGACCCATTAAGAAGGACAACTACTTGCTGCCAAGACAACACATTTAAATATGAAAACAACTTGAGTGTAATTTCAAAGTATTAATACCTGTCAATAACTGTTTAATACCATTTTTTTGTACAAGTCATTCTGAATTGAGAAAGCTGGTTAGATGATTAGTGAAACATCTTCAACAATAATGCAGCAAGTCCAGTTGCCTTGAATTATGTTTTACAGATAAAGTATTAATACCTGTGTTTACAATAGCCTAAATTAATTGAAAAACATGGGGACACAAGCATTGTGTCAGGACCTACATGAGACTGCTGATTGGTAATTGCTGTGTAAGTGTAAGCCACGGGCTTGAGGCTGAAGGTGTTAACAGCAACACTGAACTAAGACTGCATGCACAGGCAGGCAATTCGGAGAGTGCCAGAAGAGTAAACAGTAATTGTGTTGCTTTTGGTTTGGCAAGTTATTCTGCGATTTATGCAACCGTAAAGGAGTCCATACATTTTAGACTTCCATCTTATACCTTATGTTACTTGTACAAATTCTGAACTGCTGGTAAAGATCTTTTCACACCAAGGATTTCCACTCCTGCCTGAGAAATAGGATTGTCTGCAGGGGCTGTAATTTAGAGTCTAAATGTCTAGATTAGAGTTCATGGAATTGTGCATCACTAAAATCGTGGTTCTATGAAAACAGTTTTGTTGTTGTTATCACTGGAGAAGTGAGCATCTCATTTTTTGTATATCAACCACTACCCGAGTTTAAAGTTGCTTGTAAAATTGGTGGAATTTCATGAATTTAGATGCTCTGAGCCAAATCCACATTTTAGTGTCTGTTTCCGGCTGCTTCTGTCTTATATATGCTTCTACTGTTGTCTGGACATCCTTAGCTTAATTGTCATCCAATATTTAAATAATACCATGAAGTGTTGGATGGAGGTAAGATATAACATTTGGTAATTCACTCATTAGTCTCAATCCACAAAGCCAACACACCTGAATAAAGATACTTATTTTCAAAAAAGTTAGTTAATTTAATTCCAATGAAATGTAAAAATAACAGTTACATGACTAAAATAAAGATACTTAATTTTGTGTTAAAGCTTCATCAATTTTGTCTCCTGAACATTTTGTCTCCTGACCATGCCAGTTATGTACCGGCACTGGCCGTTATATCGAATTGCCAAGTGCACAAAGAGTAGTTTGAATTTGTTTCTTGGTATTGGCATGAAACAACAGGGAAGGTTTTACTTTACTAGAAGCAACTTACATGAGGATCTATCTACTTGCACTTTTGCCTGTAACTGCATCATGGACTTTTAGATGCACATTTAAACTGAATGTAAGACATATTTCTGGATCATTATGATATGGGAATATTACACTTTGATGTACAGAAGTGCAATATATGATTAACATGTTGATATGTTGTTCTTAATAACTTTTATTTAAGACATAACATATTTTTTATTAGAATGTTTGTTTAGTTTATGGGGACTGAGTTTTTAATATTTTGTAAAAATAGTGCACCCATTTTTGTGCTTGGTCTATATGCCTCTTGCATTGAACCTTTTTTAATTTTTGTACTTTTGCTTTGTTATCTAGTTCCAAATATTCTAATGATTCCACTTGACATCAAATCTCTAAAGTAACACTTGACCTGTTTCAACAAAGTGACAGGGTTCCTACCTAGGTGATAAATTATGTACTTAAATGAATGGTTTGTCCATCTTCCTAAGCGGTATATGTTGTTATAGTAGACATTAAGGGAGTAATGTAAGAAAATTGTGCTAGGAAAAAAAAATAATGCTACCAATAGCAATCAGAGTCTTTGTTTCATTGTTTTCAACTCTGTATTGCAGAAATGGCTGTCTAACAAACTCTTAATACACTCCTAAGTACTCTTTTACATTCAGCAGAAACAACCCACTTTCCCAAAAGTCATGTTTAATTCTTGTAAATACATGTCAACGTGTAAATAACCTTTAAAAACTGTAAAGTACAAAAAGGTATACACCTTACCTGTTGTACAAATTACATTCTAAAATACAGTATCACTAAATTCTGTATAATAAGCTTACATGCTATTACAGAAATAAGTAGCACTTGGCTGGGGTCCTTGTCTAAATTCATATATATACCTAAAAGGTCAGCTTAACTGAATGACCTGGGATGTGCTTACACTTTTAAACACAGCCCCTTTTTCCTTTACTGTCACAGCTAGGTGTAATGTCCCCCGGCTTCCTGGCTCCTCCCGACTGCGTTCCAGGCTGGGGCGCATCGGCCGCGGTGCACGCCGCTCTCCTCCTCCCCCTTGACGGAAGTGTAGATGCGTTCCACGCTGGAACGCGGAAGTAGCCCACGGCCGCGTGACGTCACGGCCGCGGGCTATTTAAACTTTCCATAGATGCTGTGGGGTGTTCGATGATTGGGATCATAGCCCATACACCCCACAGGAACCTCACCAGCCGCCTCGAACCTCTCCTCACGGAGGAAACAGCTCCCCAGCAGCCAGCATCCAGTGGACATCTCTTGGAGGAATCTGATTGCACCTACCAGGAAACTGCAAGTATCTTCAAGCTATATCTTGACTATAACCTGGCTCACAGACGCTGCCCTCTGGTGGAGACTTTGGGTATCGCCTCTCTCATGTATTCAATACTATACCCAGTTATGCTGTATGAAGGGGAGAATTGATGTTATCTGTCATAGAGACTACTCCATTCGCTCACACCTCAATTCCAGATAAGATTGCCATCATCAGGGATTGGGTTATTAGTCTGTACTACATCGAAGGTTATTACGGATTACTATTTAGCGGTCCATGATGACTTAATCCCCTACTCTCCGTTTAAGATTGAGAGAGCCGCCGGGGATTTAAGCCTGACAACCGCACTACACCCCCAGTTGGAACCGCAGCTGTGATCCACCATACTCTTCCCAAGCCGGGCCCTGACA
>NW_017307140.1:49912-50984 GCF_000935625.1 Nanorana parkeri | reverse complement strand
CACGGCCGCGGGCTATTTAAACTTGCCATAGATGCTGTGGGGTGTTCGATGATTGGGATCATAGCCCATACACCCCACAGGAACCTCACCAGCCGCCTCGAACCTCTCCTCACGGAGGAAACAGCTCCCCAGCAGCCAGCATCCAGTGGACATCTCTTGGAGGAATCTGATTGCACCTACCAGGAAACTGCAAGTATCTTCAAGCTATATCTTGACTATAACCTGGCTCACAGACGCTGCCCTCTGGTGGAGACTTTGGGTATCACCTCTCTCATGTATTCAATACTATACCCAGTTATGCTGTATGAAGGGGAGAATTGATGTTATCTGTCATAGAGACTACTCCATTCGCTCACACCTCAATTCCAGATAAGATTGCCATCATCAGGGATTGGGTTATTAGTCTGTACTACATCGAAGGTTATTACGGATTACTATTTAGCGGTCCATGATGACTTAATCCCCTACTCTCCGTTTAAGATTGAGAGAGCCGCCGGGGATTTAAGCCTGACAACCGCACTACACCCCCAGTTGGAACCGCAGCTGTGATCCACCATACTCTTCCCAAGCCGGGCCCTGACACTAGGTGACCAACTCTCAAAGTCCTAACCCGTTAAAAGGTAATACAAATTAATCTTCTCTCACTATATTGTAAATGATTGCATACATTTTGCCAGACCATCATTGTTGAATTTTAAGGGGTAAACAGGATATTGTAAATATCATAAATTATACTTGGGTCTATCATTTTAGTTCACACACATCCTAAAGTTCTCCATGTCATCTAGCACAGCAGTCTCCATGTCCTAAAAAGAAATATATGTTTGATTATTAGGGAGTTCTAGAGTTCCTAGGGAAAGTAACAGTTTAATTGTTTAAGTGAGCTCAGTGTGCTGCTCCTAAAAACTTGATCCTGTGGCAAAATTACATATAATGTCTAATTTCCTTGAAATAGGCCTCAAAATGTGTTACATAGATAAATAAATTTTAACACTTTTACCTTTTACCCTGTAGCTAACTTTAATAGATTTTAACTGAAACAAAAACCTCATAATTTCACTCATCACCCAAT
>NW_017307140.1:48539-48975 GCF_000935625.1 Nanorana parkeri | reverse complement strand
CCGACATCGATGCCCCACCTCAGTACAAGGACTTCGCTGAGCTCTTCAGTGTGCGGTTGGCGGAGGCCCAACCTCCACATAGGCCATATGACTGCCCTATAGACCTAATCCCAGGAAGCCCTATCCCCACTGGCAGGATATACCCCCTGTCTGAACCTGAACTACTCCACCTCAAGACCTATCTGGAGGACAACCTTAAGAAGGGGTTCATCCGATCTTCCACCTCACCAGCCAGTGCGGGAATCTTCTTCGTAAAGAACAAGGACGGCTCACTCAGGCCCATTATCGACTATAGGGCTCTCAACAAGGTCACAGTAAAAAATCGATACCCTCTCCCGTTAATACCCGAGCTTATCGAGAGGCTACAAGATGCCAAAATCTTTACTAACGTGGGCCATACAACCTTATTAGAGTCCGCCAGGGAGACGAGTGGAAG
>NW_017307140.1:46639-47814 GCF_000935625.1 Nanorana parkeri | reverse complement strand
TTGTGAAGTGGCCAGTACCAAAAACCAGGAAGGCCCTGCAATGCTTCCTCGGCTTCTCCAATTATTACAGGAAGTTCATACGCAATTTCTCTTCTATCATAAAGCCTCTGACTGCTCTCACGGGTGCCAACACCACCTTCTCTTGGTCTCCCGAAGCCGGGAGGGCCTTCACAACCCTGAAGCAAAGTTTCACCTCAGCCCCCATCCTGCAGTTGCCGAATCCAGAGTACCATTATGTCCTAGAGGTCGATGCCTCTCTGTTTTGATTTTATTATTTCCTACCGTCCTGGTACGCGTAACGGCAAGGCTGATTCACTGTCACGAATTCACGAAGAGGATCCAGTGACTCCTTCACCTTCTCCAATTATTTCCGCGTCCAAGTTTCTCGGCTCTACCATACCTTTCAAGGAACAAATCAGAAACAGCCTTCCCACTAGCTTAGATTCTCTACCTCCGGGACTCACCACCGATGAAGGATTCGTCTACAAGGATACTAGGATGTATGTTCCTCCCTCCATGCAACCCACAGTCCTACAACTACTCCATGATGCCCCACTAGCGGGTCATCCTGGTTACATCAAGACCCTCGAATTGATCAAAAGGCACTTCTGGTGGCCCCGCATGAAAGACACTGTCCTAGACTATGTCACCACCTGCGAGAGATGTCTAACGTGCAAACATGAAAGGAGACCCCCATATGGGTTATTAGCTTCTATAGACATACCTAACCGACCCTGGGAAGTCATTTCCATGGATTTCATCGTGGAGCTGCCTAACTCAAATGGTCACAACACCATCATGGTAACACTAGACGTCCTTACTAAGATGGCTCATTTCATTCCCCTCAGAAAACTCCCCTCATCAAAGGAGACCGCTGACTGCTTCGTCTCACAGATCCTCAGACTCCGTGGGCTCCCATCCACTATCATATCGGATCGTGGCACCCAGTTTGTCTCGAGATTCTGGAGGGCACTCTGTTCCTCTCTACATATAGACCACCGGCTTTCTACGGCGTACCACCCACAGACCAATGGCCAGACAGAAAGGGTCAATCAATGTCTTGAACAGTATTTAAGATGCTATACAACCCACCTGCAAGACGACTGGTATAACCTACTACCACTGGCGGAATTTGCTTTTAACAATACCACCAGTTCTTCTACTCAGCAGACGCC
>NW_017307140.1:3751-44915 GCF_000935625.1 Nanorana parkeri | reverse complement strand
ATAATAATCTGGCCACTCAGTGTATGTATGTGTGTATATTTATATATATACACACACACACAAACAAAAAATATGAGAATATATCTATATATACATACAGTATATATACACATGCATACATACATGGGCAGGTGTGCCTGCAGGAGTGGCAGTGCTGGTGGAGCGAGGGAGCTGGCCCCGGCCCAGTAATAATATTAATTGTTTCCCCCCTATCGAATCTGCCACTGGCCCTGCCGGCGGCGCCCGGGGCACATGCCCCCCCCTAGCCCCCAACCACCCCTGTGCCTCCCCTTCCCCCACACTGAGCCACTATTACCTGGCTTCTCCCCACTTTTTCTATGTCCCGCAGCCTGCTCAGTCCGAGTACTGACGAGATGCCCCACCTCCTGCAGAGCCCGCACTGTACTGAGAGCCGCGCATTCCATGTGACAGCCGCTGCTTGAGTCAGTGACAGGCAGCCCCGGAGCCTCCGTGCCGCTTCAATGACGGCCCAGCCTGCACGGCATCAGAGTGGCCCGGGGACCACCAAAAGTTTCTCGTCTAACACCAGTGGTCCACGGACCACTGGTTAGCGACCGCTGATTTAGAGCTGCAGCAGCATCTAAGTGAGCATTAAAAAATCCTGTCCCCAATGTTTTCATGTGGGAATAAAACACAACATTGTAAACCCCTAAAATGTATGGAGAAATATTTTATTCCAGAAGGAGCATCCAAAACAAAAAGCAAACAAATGCAAGCTTCTTCAATAAGGCATTACAAAACACAGATGTAAATAGTATTCATGAAAACTATTCAGTAATATAAATGTCTTTATTGTTTTTAGTGTAAACCATATCTGATTAGCTTTGTTGGGTCAATGCCCTTTACACTTTATTGTTCCCTAAAATACATTGTTTTACTCAAGAATGGACCTTCTGTCCATATGGTATGCTGTCTAACTGAAATAACATGGAGAAATGTCAAAGTACAGCATGTTGGCTGTGATATACTACAGAGAACCCTAGATGGCATCAAAACAGGTTAATGTATGAAAAATGTGAGGAATGGCTTTCTAAGAGGACATATACTGTGGAAGCTCTACCAAAAAAGCAGCAAATGGAGAGCAAAGGTAGTCCCTGTAAGTTCAGCTGATCTTTCCCTCAGAACAAATTTCCAATACCTTTTTGCTATTGGAGGTGACCATCTTGGTAGAAGTATAAGTGACGTGCTGGATTTACATATTCAAAAGATTAGTAAGAGCCTGATAAAAAAAACACGGGGAAATTTACAAAATTCGGAGCAGACAGAATCT
Organism: Nanorana parkeri; assembly: GCF_000935625.1. Taxonomy (NCBI): domain Eukaryota; kingdom Metazoa; phylum Chordata; class Amphibia; order Anura; family Dicroglossidae; genus Nanorana; species Nanorana parkeri. The sequence continues at coordinate 43,624 of NW_017307140.1, read as the reverse complement.
GGAGCAGTTACCTATGGCAACCAATCAGGATCTCTCTTCAATTTGCTCAGGTAAGATTTGAAAACGAGACAGAGAAGATGATTGGTGTAGTGGTTCCAGTGAGGGCACTTGCAACAAAAACAGGACGTCCCACATACAAGGGATGTCCATGAATAAGGGGAGGTCTTTGAGCCCCCAAAACGCGTTGGTTGATCTGTGTTGTTGTTTAACATTCTATTGTTAAATATTTTTGGACTCTCATACTGTCTTGTATGGTGCATTCATTGGACTGTATAAATGCGTATATCTTCGTAGAGGCAGAACTTTGGTGTCTATGTCATACCCGGCCACTGATGACCAATGCTGTTTTCAGAAACTCAAGGCAAAAGGTAGATATATTTTCAAATTGTCACAATTACCCTTATCTAGATGTTCCCCATGAGCAAATACCTAAATATCAAGAAGAAATTATAACAGCCCTAATTTACAAGGAAGGCCCTGCTGCTGAAAGTCAGCAGGCTACATGACAAACATTTCCCCGATCTGATCCCTCCCTCCCCAATAGACCAGACACCCCCAAAAAATGCTGCGTGTGTTGCAAAACAGGAATGAGGCGGGATACAGGTTATCATTGTCCCAATTGTCCCTCAAAACCTGGCCTCTGCATCAAAAATTGCTTCCGTCTCTACCATACCTCACTGCAATATTAGTGTAGGTATAGTGAAGATGTTTCTCTGTGCTTGACTAGCTGCTGTGCCTGAACTCATGTGACTTCCACGTTTCCACCTGCCACTGCACTGAACCTTTGCCCACATACTGACCATGTCAATGCCTGCCACCTGAACTGACCTTGGCCTGCATACTGACCACGTATCTGCTTGCCGCCTGAACTGACCTTGGACTGCATACTGACCACCTCTCTGCTTGCCGCCTGAACTGACCACATCGCTGCCTGATGCTGACCACATCTCTTCCTGCTACTTGAACTGACCTGGGGCCGTTTGTCGACCACATTTCTGCCTGCCGTCCGTAGTGACCCATCTGCATGTCCAACTGCCATCCGTAGTGACCCATCTGCATGTCCAACTGACAACATTCCAGCTAAAACACCAGTGCTAGCCATCCTCTGAAGACAGCTGCACTCCTGGAACCACAGTTATTGTACCTTTTATCCATCTTTCTGTACCTCCTGGCCACTAAACATAGCGTTGTGTATAATTCCTGGGGTTAGCCAAGTAGCAGTAGGCCTGCTTGGCTTGATGGAATGGAGTCGCAAAAAAGTCTCACATATGTGGTATCCCCATACACAAAAACAGTAGCATAATTGTTTTGGGGTGTAATTCTAAGGATGTCTATGCTATGTGTTAGATATATCTTCTGAATTGATGTTGTGTAGAAAAAAAAACAAATTTCTTTTTAATTTTCTAAAAAAGTGGCAAAAAAATTATATCTTAAAAAAATTCACAATGTCTCTTTATAAATATTTTGGGGTGTCTGCTTTCCAAAATGGGGTCATTTTGTGGGGGGTTTTATTGGCCTGGCCTGCCACTAGGACCTCCAAAAATGTGATAGGTAGTCAGAGAATCACATGCGTAATTTATGCCCCTTGAAAGCCTCAAGGTGCTCCTTGGATTTTAGGCCCCTCTATGCGGCTACGCTGCTAACCATGGATAGTCCATGGTCCCATCGCACTCCTGACCGCGTAAATCCCTTCAAGAATTGGGTGCTGCGGTAGTCAACCGGTGGCAGCTGTAACAATCGTGAGCTGAAGCAGAGACACGGGAGAAAAAACTCCCACCTGAAAAAGGTACTCGACTTTTATTAGCTCACCACGCTATCTACAGGGAAGACGTCCTCATTTTATTTTTTCACGTTTGGTTTTTCTTTTTTTCCTTTTTTTATATATTATTTTTTCATAAATCTGTTATATACATCGATGAACAACCACATTCAAGTGTGCTTAATTACCAAGAGACATACAATAAAGAGGAAGTTGAGGCTATATTATTCCCAGTTGATGTTGCCAAGGCATTTGGCACTGATACAGCATCAGATCTCCTCAGGGACATAAAAAGACTAAAGAAGAAACGGATAGATCTTGAATTGCATGGCCAAACACTATCAGGGTTTCGGATCACAAACCAACCGACGATCGGACGTCAGAAACCCGAATTTTGTAAAAAGTGGTGCGAAATATCAACCAGGAATTCCCTCAACTACATGCTATTGGTTATTGAGGAGGTGAAAACTCAACTATGTCAGATTAATCGTGAGATCACCACACAAGAGCTCACACTAAACTAAAAAATCTCTGATAAAGATCGTTTACAAACTGACCTACGAAAGGTCGAGTCTGAGATTGCATTGTATGCAGATCAACAAAGGCAAATAAAACTAGACAAGTTCCACCTGGTTAATCAGGATTACCAGGATGGAAGAGTATACCCGTGGCTAACTGACGGGAATAGACGTCGCTTCAAACCTCAATATCAGAGAGGCAGAGGCCGTCCAAGACAACGCGGAGCTACAACCATTGTATCCTCCGACAGTGATTGCTCTACGGAGAATCCCTCCATGGATAGCGACCAGGCTATCCCGACTGGTGCATCCTCTACCAACAGGGGTACACACCTTTTTCACTAAATCGATGACAATGACGACCCAGGCAGGGCAGGAAGACCAAGAGTTCTAAACACCAGGTCGAATCAGGGGAGATCCAATAAGAGAGCCCAGTGATTAACCTCTCAGGTCGAACTTTGTCTGATGGTGAATGTAAACTCCTTGCTAGGGGTTTATCGTTTGCCCCCACTGACAGATTTAACTCATTTTCATTTGAGGTGGAATTATATAAACACGAGAGGTCCCTCAAATTGAAACAACATTTGACAACATTGAAACAACATTTCTCTAAACTACAAACCAACACCCCACATGCCCCGGGGTCAACATTTAAGAAAAAGAGCAAATTTGTCCCACCGGGTAACTTTGGCTCGATTGAGAGTTACATCAGAACGTCAAGACATGATGTCTGTACTATGGTACAGAAACATACATCACATACCAACCTGACCCATGATGATTTGAGTGCTTTGAAAAGTCTGAGACAAGACAACAACATCATTATAAAACCTGCGGATAAAAGGTGGAGCGGTGGTAATCATGAAATATATGGATTACAGTCATGGGATGCAGATGCTACTAGGGGATGGAACCAGCTATCGAGCCATCACCAGGGAGATTGTTAATAAAGCCACAAAAGCTCTACAGGCCCTTATTGATCTGGGGACTAACAACTGCTGGTTGGATGAGAAAACCGCTGGATTATTTGATGGATGAACATTCTAGAATCCCAGTTATATACGGGCTCCCAAAAATTCACAAGGGTCTCGATCCGTTGAAGTTCCACCCGATCGTGTCCGGAACAGACTATCACACAGCCCATGGCTAGAATGATCGACTCGATTTTACAACCACGTTAGATGTCCATCAAGCAAGGACGATTGCACACTGATCTATTCAGCAAACCGACGGATCGGAATACGATCCTGCACTATCAGAGTTCGCACCCTAGGCATTTACTTAACAACTTACCAATCTCGCAATTCATGCGTGTGCTTCGGATCTGTTCTGATTGGGACACATTGGAAGCACAATTAAAGTTGATGTACTCTAAGTTTTTACAAAGAGGGTACCCCAATTCAGTTCTTGATCAAGCCCTGGAACGGGCTCTTAAAAAAGTCACCACAGATACCCCTAGAGAAATGGTGGCCGAGAACAGACTCCCTTTTATTCAGAAGTTTAATGGTGCAGCACACCTGGCTCGCAGATCATTGAATAAAAATGTAAACATCTTGCAGGCCGACAAACAACTAACAGCACAAATAAAAACTCCCCCTCTACATTGACAGCAGTATCTGTCAATACTGTAGAAGTAAAACATTCAAGGATTATCTTGTCAAAGCAGACCCTAGGCCAAAATATTCTAAAACACCTATTAGGATTTCCCAGCGTACTGGATGCTTTAGATGTCAGAAATGCAACACCTGCAACTCACTCTTGACAGGGGATACCTTTACACACCCGCATAGCGGCAGGAGATTTTCCATTAAAAATTATATGAACTGCGATACCGAGTCATGCATATACCTACTTAAATGTCCATGTGGTCTGGTATACATCGGTAAAACTCTGGGGCCGTTTAAACGACGGTTCCAGAAGCACCGGAGTGACATCAGAATAGGAATTAATAACTTTGGACCTTAATAAACCGGTAGCAGTTAATTTCTCAAATTATAAACATCAAACACATGAGTTGAGAGGCACGGCCATTGACCATGTCAACCCCCCATTCAGGGGGGGCGACCATGATAAAATGCTACTGCAGCGGGAGGCATATTGGATTCACACACTTGAAACCATAGTACCAAGGGGTCTCAACACCAGTCTTGGCCTGTCATGTTTTTTACCGGAGTGCTGAGAATATCCTTGGTATAAATATGAATAATTGTTCATCCTCTGTTATTATGTATATATGATTTTTCTATGTGAATAGATATAGGAAGATATGATTTCAGTCACGTTTCCGTGGGTGATATCTTTCATACCAGGGTTGTTTCCTTATAAATGTCACAATGGGTTTTTCCTGACCACTCATGACCACCCCCCATGACCATCATTAGGCCTTGGTCCTACCAGGGAATGCTGAATGTATCATGAGTTTCTCCGGTTTTTACAGGTTGAAATATGGTTTTTCCTCGAGCGAGGCATCTCAGGTATATCTCCTAGTCATATGATCAATTCATTAATATATGAATTGATTGCTCATGCAAATACCCGGTTGACTCTGATGTATCAAGGCCTATAGTTCCACATTCTATTATTGATGATGACAGTGCATAAGACACAACATGTTAGTTTCAAGAATTTTTAAATACCAAGCGTGCTGTAATGCTAATCATAATAACGCATGGAGCGCAGTGGTCACAGACTTACCATTCAAACAAGCAATATGTTCCTCTGAATTTTTCTTTGAATGAGACTTTATGTCTACGGACTTACCATTGTCGTATTTTCCAAGTTTTTTATATAAACAGAGAAACGTCCTCAGCTTGGTGTGTTGGATGGTCGGCCTGTGACCCAATCTGTGCTACATGCGATCCATTATGTATGGAAGATTGATGCTAGGGTATATCGCTAGTTTTCCTTTTAGGCAACCATATATGAAGTATTTCATTCTAAGGTGTGTTAGATGGTCGGCCTGTGACCCAATCTGTGCTCCATGCGATCCATTATGTATGGAAGATTTATGCTAGGATATATCACTAGTTTTCCTTTTAGGCAATCATATATTAAGTATTTTTCTTTCCAGACGAATGTATATTAAGTAACTTCTTGAATCAGCACTGTCTGTAATACCAATGTTGCCATCTACAATATATTGCATGTTTTACCATGTATGTTCCAGACGTTGTATGTTCCTGGACATACTGACATGTGTTTTATAATCTGTCACTTTCACACTATCCCAATTGGCGGGAACATGATGTTATGGGCGTCAATGTGGAGGTTGATGATTGGCCATTCTGATTAGGGTTATGGCTATATATCAGCTGTGTTTATGTGCACTTACACTGTATGTTTTACCTGAGGAAGGGGATCCTTTGTGACCCCGAAACATTCTTTGTTTTTTACCATGATGCACGTCAATAAATAGACGTATTTTGCAAATTTGGAGTGCTTCAGCTTATGCTGCTAACCAGTCTCACATGCATGGTATCCCCATACTCAGGAGGAGTAGCATGTGTTTTTGGATGTAATTCTAACAATGCCTATGTTAGATATATCTTATTAATTGACAACTTTGTGTAGAAAAAAATAAAAATTTTCTACACAAAGTTATCGATTTGATCAATTATTAACCAAAGGGCCAATTTTAAAGCACCTGTTGTTACTTTTATCCAACGCCTGCAAAAGAGGCACCAGAATTTATCCCAAAAATATCTATCCTTGTTCCGAGTGTCCTAAAATGTGGCCTCTTTATACAGGCTGCCTCCCCAAGCAGTTGTTTAAAATATTAAAGGAAAACCAAATACCGGCAATTGAAATGTCATTTTTTTCTTTTTAAGTGTCACTTAAAGGTTGCCCGAGCCACTTACATGAGTATCGGCCGTACCCCCCTGATGGCGGCCCTGTATGTACCTGTCACACAGGTGCACCCAAATATTGGGCCTTTAGTGTCGGCAGGTGCCTTCACACCGTAACCCTTCATAGTTATTCTTGAAGAGTGTAGGATTGGACCCTGCTGTGAAAGATACACATGATATGCACTGCACCTGTCACACAGGTGCACCCAAAGGTTGGGCATTTAGTGTCTGCAAGTGCCTTCACACCGTAACCCTACAGAGTTATTGTTGATGAGTGCAGGATTGGACCCTGCTGCAAAAATTCAAATGATATGCACCTGTCACATGCGGGTACGCAGGGCCGGCCTTAGGCCTTTAAGCGCCCTGTGCGAGAAAGCTTTACAGCACCCCTCAGTGGCCACACCCTTTAGTGGCCACGCCCCCGTAACCACACCCATTTCCCCCAATATATGCACCATTTAAAGACTCCTATTTTGTTAAGCCGCAAAGAAACATATTAAAAAGTATGATAAAAATAAAACTTTTATTCAAAGGTATTAAACTTGTAGGCACAATAGAAGTATTCTTATCAAATAAAACAGAAGGTAAACAATAAATGTCAAACTACAATAGAGTCTATAAAAATAAAGTGTCAGGATGTCATCAATTTGCGTAATAAAAAAAAATTCAAATCTGAAGGAATTTTTGCAAACAGCTTTAATAGAAGCAGATATTTTGTGACTCAATACCACATCCTAGTCCTCAAATAGTAAAGCAGAATCTATTAAATACTAAAGGAACAGAGGCTGCTCAATTTGAAAAGGTACATGTCTCTTTCCTCAACCTAATTCCCAGAAGTTTCAAATGCCAAAGAGGCTTTCCAAAGCTTCAGCGCTGGAATGGAAGAAAGGTAAGACAAACGGGGTGATAGAGAGGAAAGTATATGCTGTTTTTTTATTGGATTTATTCGAAAAAAATCAGGCCTTGGTCGTTGGTGGTGCACTACACCGAGAACATTACTTTAAGATGGTGGAAAAATCGCCCACAAAGTTAGGCAGCCTAGGCAGTCTTCCGAATCCAGAGATCCCCGATCTATTTGGTGACATCAGCATCAGGGGATTGATAGCTGCTGCTGATCCAGGACTGATTCATTTTTATAAATGTCAGCCAGTTAAAGGATTCTGTGGACAGAAATACTCTTTTATCTGTCCCGATACTGATGCTAGCATCAGAATCGGGCCCGATACAGGGCATTTTGACAAGTACTTGTCAAAATGCCCCGATGCCTAGCGCCGAAGCTTGCACTGTTTGTTTTTTTTACCTTCCGTTGTGGCTGGGGTTGAGGTAGAGATGGGTAGCTCATGAGCGATCCGGCTCTATTGAGCGGCTCCCTCAGAAGAGCGAACGAGCGGTGGCTCAGTAAAAATGAGCACCGGTTCTTCCAGTATGTTGTGCTCTGTGCGGAGTGTGTAGATTGAATGTAGTAGAAGGCAGAGCAGCAGAGAAGAGCGTGACGGCTCTCGGCATCTCTTGTAAGCGGCAGCTAGTAATATGATCTTATCATCTTACATTGGATGGAATGTAGTAGAAGCAGAGAAGAGCGTGACGGCTCTCGGCGTCTCTTGTAAGTGGCAGCTATATAGTAATATGATCTTAGAGAGCCAGGCTTCTCCCAGCCCTGCCCATCCCACCCCTGCAACCAATCACATCACATCTGTGAACTCACAGAGACGTCTCAGACGGATCTGTAAGCAACAGAGACGGAACTGGAAGAGTCAGACAGTCTCAGGAGTCATTTTCATTTGGTTCTTCTTTCGCTTTTTTGAATCTGGATCTCGATGGATCAGGAATGATGTAGTTCTTCTGCTCCTCATGACGTGCCTTCTGGAATCTGATTGAGATCCGCTCAGAGAGACTCACTCATTCTACTCTACAGCATTTCTCCGTCTGAAGAATTGTGCTGCTGTTTTAAAGGTAAGTAAATTCATGTGAATTATAATAATGAGTGTGGCACTGGCGGGGAAGTTTGAGGGGGGGGGATGCTGGTTATATAGTGCTCACTTTTATTATAATGCAATGCATTATAGTGGGGGGATGCTGGGGGTATTCTGCATAGCCGACTTTTATTATAATGCAATGCTGGGACTTGTAGTCCCGCATAGCTGGTGGTATTCTGCATTGGTGTATGATGATTATACAGCAATGCAGAATAGCTCCAACTATGTAGGACTACAAGTCCCAGCAATGCATTGATGGTAAAAGAGCAGTTTAACAACAAGAAGTCATACAACATAATTCCAGGTAGTCAAGAGATCAGATGACAACGTTTAAACATAAGAGCCAGTTTTACTTTTAAAATAACTACCATTCCCTCCCTCAAAATTCACCCCCGTCTCATTTCCTCTCCTATAGTAAAAAGAGCCGTTTAGTGAACCATGAGCCATTTAAAAGATCAGGATCTTTTCAGTGAGCGATCCGTTGAGGAGCGCTCATGCAGATGAACCGTTTTGCCCATCTCTACGCTGAGTAGCTCCATGGCATATTGGCTAAGTTCCGGCCAGTGATCCATTCATAAGACCCAGTAAGCCAGTGGATCATCTGCTGGAAAGCTCTCCAGGTCTGCTCTTGCCCCTAGGTAATCCTGCACCATATGATACAGACGCTGACGATGGGTGCCTAAAGTTAACATCCCTGGGCGCCGAGTACTGAAAACAATTCAGTAATTCAGGGGGCCCCCTCCACCGCTCTTCCTTTGACCAACCGAAGCCTCAGAAGCGCCTCTTTCATCACTTTTCTTTTCATCAATCAGCTACCAGTGTCTGGAAAGGTGTTACACAAGTTTCTCTTCAAAGTGTCCTCCAGTTGTTTCATCCTGTGCTCCCTCTGTTTGGGCAGCATGAGCTCTGCAACTTTACGCTTGTAGCTTGGATCAAGAAGGGTTGCCAACTAGTAATGATCCCTCTCCTTAATACCACGAATCCTGGAGTCTTTTCTCAGGCTTTGCAGGATAAGGGAGCCCATGCACCATAAGTTGGAAGAGGCATGAGATTCAGAGTCTTCAGGGTCACTGAGGATGACACTATCGTGCACTACCTCCTCCCAGCCACGTACTACTCCTTGGGTTTCTGGTGACAGAAAACCCTCCCTTGAAGACTGCCTTATGTCATCCTCTGCTTCAATGCCCCCACGGCTGACATAATCCTCCTCCTGCTCCTCTTGCGTGGTCTGCGGACTCAAGGCCCCCTTTGTCTGCGTAAAGGGGCCCTTGAGAGGTAAAGAAGTCCTCCTCTTCCTCTCGCTGTTCTGCCTCAAGTGCCAGATCCATATTTCCACGCAGAGTGTGCTCCAGCAGGAACACAAGAGGGATACTGTCACTGATGCATACATTGTCCCTGCTCACCATCCTCGTCGCCTCCTCAAATGGTGACAGTACAGTGCATGCATCCTTTATCAGCAGCCACTGACGTGGGGAAAAAAAAGCCAAGGTCCCCTGAGCCTGTCCTTGTGACATACTCACACAGGTTGATGGCCCTCTTCTGCTTGTGCAGACACTGCAGCATTGTCAAAGTGGAGATCCACCTGGTGGGCATGTCACAAATCAGACGGTTTGTGGGCAGGTGGAATTCCCTTTGAATTTCAGCCAGACGAACACTTCCTTGGTATGACCGCCTGAAATGGCTACAGACTTTTCTGGTCTGCCTCAGAAGATCTTGCAGCCCTGGGTACCTGGTTAAGAAACGCTGTACCACCAAAGTGAGGACATGTGCCAAGCATCAACTTTCCTAGGTGTAGGGTGGAGAGAAGGTTGCTGCCATTGTCGCATACAACCATTCCCGGCTCAAGCTGGCGGGGTGTTAACCACCTCTGGGCCTGCCCCTGCAGAGCTAGCATAATCTCTGCCCCGGTGTGGCTCCTGCCCCCTAGACAAATCAGCTCAAGCACTGCATGGCATCTTTTTGCCTTAGCTGTTGCGTAGCCCCTGAAACGCTTACAGTGAACTGCTGGTTCACTGGACAGCTGGTTCGCTGGTTCACTGGACAGAGTTATTGTTGATGAGTGCAGGATTGGACAGTGCTGGTTCACTGGACAGCTGGTTCACTGGACAGAGTTATTGTTGATGAGTGCAGGATTGGACCCTGCTGCAAAAATTCAAATGATATGCAGAGGAGGCCATCATGGAGGACAAAAAGGAGGGGGTGGCGCAGACAGATCTCACATCAGCAGCTTTTTTGAGGCGTGGTGGTTGAACAAGCTCCAGCACGGAGCCCCATCCTGGATCCCTCCCAGCTGCAAGCAGAGTCCCTGTGTGCCGTGAAGGAAATATAACGTCCATGATCATGCTTGCTAGACCACGTGTAGGCGGTAATGTGGACCTTGCTACTGACTGCTTTGTCCAACTAGGCCAAAACATAGCCTTCCACATGCTGGTACAGTGCTGGAATGGCCTTCCATGAAAAGAATTGGCGTTTGGGAACCTGCCACTGTGCTACAGCACATTCTGCAAACTCACAGAAGGGGCAGAGTCCACCAGCTGGAAAGGCAGCAGCTGGAAAGTGAGCAATTTGGCCAAGCTGGCATTTAGACGCTGAGCATGTGGATGGGTAGGACAGTATTTTTTTTTCTGCTGCAGCAGCTAGGGCAGCAACATTTTACTTCTAAAATCTGCAGCTGGTGGGCTGTTGTGGTGGGATTTTTTAAACGAGGACTCAGAAGATTAGAAAATCATATAAATTTATTGAATTCATAAAAAATATTTTCATAATGAAAGTTAAAATCAGTGCTATTATACATACATGGTTATCGAATCCCTAAATTTCTTGTATATTTTTATATAGATCATGCATAATTCATAGTCCATTTCATAATGTCAATCATTTATCAATCATTGTATTACATATACATTGTTGTACCGCTCCAATGATCACCTACGCGTTTCGCATGTGAGCTTCCTCAGGGGGTTCTATTTCTGGCAAGAAATCTATTTGTCGATGTATGAATACTTTGATAAACAATATATTATATATCATTTATACATAATTCCAAAGTTAATCAATACCTCATAAATTTACTTCTATTTCCATTTATAATTAGCCATACATATTTCTTTCTTGTTATAATTATATTGTCCAGCCATTTATATTATCAAGGTATTCATACGTCATTTATAAATAATTGGCTTATTGTACCGGACAGGCATACAAGTGGACTAATAATCAGGAATCAAGAAATGGCAGACATGCACCAAGGCGCATGGGTAAATCGGTATATGACTCTCAAGGGGTCCACAAACATATGAAATACGTCAATCCCTAGGGGCTCGGAGAAAAACCAAAGGTGAGGGGCCACAACATAGTGGAATAACAGGCAAGAGAAAAGATGGGCCAATGGAGGTAAATACGGATCTGGGAAATACGGACACCTCTTTTGAGGACACTTCTCAATACAATGAAACAAATGTGGATATAGGAATGTCAACATAAATGGCGAAATTAAATAAATCTGGATCATCCACAAACCTGATGATGGAGGACCCACCCCAAACTGGGGCAGTTGGAGGCCATCCACAGAAACAAAATAGGTGAGAAGTAGAAGGGGAGAATGATAGAGGAAGGAACAAGGATTTTTTAGAATACCGAATGAGATGAGACAACAAAAAATTGGGCAATCTGTATGCGTTCTTTCTGAAACAAGATCTAAAACAAAGCTGTAAATAATTAACATCTCTGAATTTGAATTAACGGATCAGGAGCGACAGGTTCTGTGTTTGGGGCTGAATTTTTGCCCAACCCAAGGACTCAACCTAATCGAGACCGTAAAGGATCTGCATTTGTTTGCAAGAAACCTAATGTTTAAAGTCCTATATGATAAAAAAATGGAAAACAAGGATGATAACAGACAGGGGCCTAAGCATTGGCAAGGATACACAATCAATGATTTTAGAGCCCTCAAGGACTTAATGCAACTCTGGGAAGAAAGCAATGCAGAAAGCGACCAAAAAATAGGGGAAATAACATTGAAAGTGTAGGGGGTGAACCACCGAAGAGATATCAAAGGAGATCCCAGAAATTCCCAGCAATATAAGGTAATCCGAATATATGGGCCTTTTTGCAAAAAACAACTAAAGATATAGAGAAGAGCTGCAGATCTAGAAGAGATGTACCCAACTTAACATCGAAACAGGAAGCATTGAGGAGTGGGGAGGAGGGGGGGGGGGGGGAAACATTGTGGTAATGAACCACTCACAATATGTATCCATGTTTAAAAAGATACTAGACAACACAGAATGGTATAAAAGAATAGAGATCAAAGAAATAGAAAAGTTCAGCATAGAATACATTACCGTCATCCATCAAGCTTACGGCAAAGGACTGATTGATAAAGACACTCTGAACTTCCTTGATAATAAACATCCAGTCATGCCATGTTTTTATGCACTGCCCAAAGTCCATAAAAATCTATTGAATCCTCCAGGACGCCCAATAGTTTCTGGAATTGGATGCCAAACTGAACAAGCAAGCAAACTCGTTGATTATCTCAGGAGGCCCGTGATTTCATTACTGTCTAAAGGACACTTTGGAATTGTTAAAAATAATCGAAGAGATATCGGTACCGGCTACATGCTGGTTAGTAGCAATAGACATAGAGACGCTATACAATAGCATACCTCATGAAAAAGGTCTGAGGGTAGTTTGACGTTTTTTTGAAAGAAAGACTGAGACAACATTGGCAATATAACAAATTTGTCATAGACCTGCCGAGACACGTACTGACCAGAAACGTATTTACATTCGGGGGGTCCCACTACCTCCAGGTGCAGGGGGTAGTGATGGGCACTTGCTGTGCCCCATCGTATGCCAACCTGTACCTGGGGGGGTGGGAGCATCACCTTTTCTCAAATGAAAAATTACTAGACTCATTGAGCCATATACTATTCTGGCAACGATATATAGATGATGTCCTCTTAATCTGGACCGGTACAAGATCCGAATGAACAAACTTTAAATGATGGAAGACAATTAATTTAATTTGAAATTCACAATGGAAGCAAGCCGAAAGGAAAATTACATTTCTAGACTTGACCATCTTTATTCGTGAAAATAACAAATTGGCTACAAAATTGTTCAGAAAAGAAACAGCAGGAAACACCTTGTTACATGCGCAAAGTGCACACCCAACCTTTCTAAAGAACAATATTCCTTACTGTCAGTATGTAAGATTAAGGCGAAAATGCACAAATGATGAGGACTTTGACAAAGAGGCCAAATCATTACAAGAAAGACTAAGTGAAAGAGGATACAGTCAAAAAATCCTAAAGAAAGTGTACCGACGAGCCAAAACCCAAAAGAGACAAAATCTGCTATAAAGACCGGAGGTTGAACAAAGAACAAACCACTAAAATAGTGACTAAATTTTCGAGACACCATGGACAACTAAGAAAAAATCTCCACAAGCATTGGCATTTTCTTACTGAAGATAAAAAAGTTGGCAAATTTGTGAAGGACAAACCAGAGATAGTCTTTAGAAAAACAGCCTCTCTTCGGAACACTCTAACACATAGCTTTTACCAAACAGAAGCAATGAGAAGGAAATGTGGGAACAAGGGCTTTCAAAGATTTGGTGCATGCAGATATTGTTCATGGTTTGCAGAAGGAAATGTGATCCCCCTCCCTAATGGAAGGGAATGGACCCTTAAACGCACAATACATTGTCAAACAACCAACATGATCTACCTAATGTACTGCAAATGTGGGGCGTACTACATAGGAAAGACAATCAGATCAGCGTGGAAACAGATAAAATAGCTCCTGTCACTGGCGGAGTGATACCAAATGCACTCCGCCTGTGAGGAATCAATAGTGAAAGTGCGTTTCGCTCATTCTGTCCAGCGATTGGTTACCAAATTGCTCTTGGAAAGGTACGGCACCCCTGATTGCCCTGATCACCCTATTGTTAACTTTGCCATTTTGGATGATTTAAATTTGGATTTGCGTTAACTTTGGATTGTTATACATTAAAAAAAATAAGACCTACTGTTATGGAAATTCGCTTCGTTCAACGCACAAATCCATACTGCGCTATAGTTTGCCAAAATGCGCCAAACACAAAGAATTTCCCCTGTGCCTAAAAGCACAGCTGTAATACACTCTTTTGTGCAAGGACTGGAAGTGCCTCTTTAGAGTCAATGTAGAGTCAGGACACAGGAGACAGATGCTGCTTGCTTGATAATCCCATGCTTAGAGACAGAGCACAGGTATGTTTATTGTTTTATACCTGCCCAACAGGAAGTGATGTCAGACAGGAAGTGATGTTTCAAACAGCGACACAGGAAATGGGGCAAGACAGGAAGTGGGGCAGACAGGAAGTGATGTCAACAACCAGCACACGATTTAAACAACCAGCAAACCAGGAAGTGATGTTAACAAGCACTTCCTCAATACATAGCCAGTCTACAAAACACATGGATACAATAATCTATTACCACCAGAGTGTACTTTATCCAGCATTGCTCAGTGATCAATGCCACATAACGTTACTGTGATTCTCATGTGCGCTCATTTACAGGGACAACGTTATATTATCTCCAGCGGTTGATCATGCGCACTAGAGAGAACAAACGCACGTTCCTTTCATGTATTGCGTTCCAAACAAATGTATCCACGCAAGCCAATAAATCCATGCATTGCACAGGGGGCCCCAGCCATGCGTCCATACATTCGCCAAGAAGACACTGCTCCGCTGCGCATAAGATATCTACTCCAATGGTTTAACCCCCAGTGCCTATTTAAACCTAGACACTGAGAGGGGAGGGGGCCGGGACCTGTGCGATGATGCCACACACCCCGATGACGTCACACGCCATTCAAGCGTGGCATTGGTGAGGGGTGGATGCTTATAAAGGGACAGGGGAACAGTACATGAAGGGATAGCGAGAGGCACACACGAGAGTGAGAGGCACACACAGGAGAGGAAGACATAGATAAGACAAAGCAGGAGAAAAAAACAACGAACGGGTGGCCTCTGAGGAGGAGATTTTTTGCTGAATTTTTGCTGATTTTGAAGGTAAATAACATATGGGCACTTAATGAATTGTGTTTGGATTTTTGAAAAATGGCACACATTGCAGTGAAGGAATGGGGATGAGTTCATCAATAAGGAATTTAGCATTACAAGGGCACATAACAAGAAATATATTTTATTGCACACACAATGGGTTTTTATTTTTTTTTTATTTTAAGGAGGAACATAACATTGCTTTTGGGTTATCACCAATGGATACACAGCAATCATGCTAGACACAGTGGACAATGAATCCAATTAAAAATAATATGAATGTAAGAATTATCAATAGGTGGTATTTTAAAGTGAACTGTTTAGGTAATTTTTCATCACGGTTTGTTATAGATATTTAGTTCCCGCTGGACCTTTTTATGCGTCTGTGGCTCTTGCTTGAATTCTCTGGGGGTGACTGAAATCGGTCCTGTCCTCCTGGATTTGAGTCCCTACATGATCTCTGATCCCTGGGTGAGTGGCTGCATAATATATTTATAATACAAAGGAAATATGTATGGCTAATTGGAAATGGAAAAGGAATATACAGAAATGTAAATTTATGAGGTATTGATTAATTTTGAAATTATTTATAAATGACGTATGAATACCTATGACGTATGAATGGCTGCACAATATAATTATAACAAGAAAGAAATATGTATGGCTAATTATAAATGGAAATAGAAGTAAATTATGAGGTATTGATTAACTTTGGAATTATGTATAAATGATGTATGAATACTTTGATAACCAATATATTATATATCGGCAAATAGATTTCTTGCCGGCAATAGAACCCCCTGAGGAAGCTCACATGTGAAACGTGTAGGTGATCATTGGAGCGGTACAACAATGTATATGTAATACAATGATGGATAAATGATTGACATTATGAAATGGACTATGAATTATGAATGATCTATATAAAAATATATAAGAAATTTAGGGATTCGAGAACCATGTATGTATAAGAGCACTGATTTTTACTTTCATTATGAAAATATTTTTTATGAATTCAATAAATTTATACGATTTTCTAATCTTCTAAGTCCTTGTTTAAAAAACCCCACCACAACGTTTGTTGCAAATGTGTATGTATTTGACCCATTGCTATACCATCATCCCTGTCAGTGGAGGTTGTTGGCATGACGTATAGTGGGGGTACAGATGACAGATGAGGAGTGAGGAGAAGTGTTGTCCTTTCTATCGTGCTGTTGCCAAACTGGATGCATGGCAGGTGGTCAGATGTCTCTTCAAGCATGTGGTACCCAAGCGGCTGATGTTTTTGCCACGCTTGATCCTCTTGAGACAACAGCGCCCTGCACCAGTGCAGCTCTGCCTTCTGATGCAATGGGCTGGTTGCTCATACGGCTGCCCCTGGAGGACATCGTGCCTCGTTGGGGTTGTGACTCCTCCTCACTTTCCTCCTCTGTTTGATCAGGCACCCAAGTAGAGTCAGTGACCTCATCATCATCACCCCCTCTGTCCTTGTCACTGGAGCCAACCTGGCAGTATGCTGTAGTTGGGGGGAACATGAGTGCCAGTTTGTTGTGCATCATTGGCACCCCCTCCCTCTAGGCTGATGTTATTCCCTTCCTCAACCTCAGAGCCAACATCAGACCATTGTAATTGCTGTACATCCTCCAGCAGAATGTCACTGACGGTGTGTTGAAACAATTCAGCTGACTCCTCCGTGCATGATCATGAGGCTATGGCAGGAGTAGCTGTGGACAAGGAGGCAGAATAGGCCGCTTTAGCAGCTACGGTGGACTGAGAACCAGTATGAGCCTGGGTGACAGAAGATGAGAAGGATGAGGATGGCGTTGTTATCCAATCCACCAACTCTTCTGTATGTTGTTGCTGAAAAAGAGGGCCAGCACCAGATAGAAAGGACAAGCGTGCCCTGCCTACAGAGGATGTACTATGTCCACGAGCACGACTTTGGCCTGCCGTCACAGAGGCTGCTTACCCCCTTTTTGCTGCATGGGAGCATCTGCCTGTCCTTTTTGGCCTTTCTGACATGATGTTTATTGCAATAGACTGCAATAATCGACTGCCATAATAAACCAGTATGACTGAGTGACTGCTATAATAGACCAGTATGACTGACTGACTGGCTGACTGACTGACTGCTATAATAGACCAGTATGACTGAATGACTGACTGACATAATAGACCAGTATGAGTGACTGCTATAATAGACCAGTATGACTGACTGCTATAATAGACGTGTATGACTGACTGTCTGCTATAATAGACGAGTATGACTGACTGACTGACTGCTATAATAGACCAGTATGACTGACTGACTGACTGTCTGACTGCTATAATAGACCAGTATGACTGATGGACTGACTGACTGCTATAATAGACCAGTATGACTGACTGACTGCTATAATAGACCAGTATGACTGACTGACTGCCTGACTGACTGCTATAATAGACCAGTATGACTGACTGACTGCTATAATAGACTGACTGACTGACTGCTATAATAGACCATTATGACTGACTGACTGCTATAATAGACCAGTATCAATGATTGACTGACTGACTGACTGCTATAATAGACCAGAATGACTGACTGACTGACTGCTATAATAGACCAGTATGACTGACTAACTGACTGCTATAATACACCAGTATGACTGACTGACTGACTGACTGCTATAATAGACCAGCATGACTGACTGACTCCTATAATAGACCAGTATGATTGACTGACTGACTGCTATAATAGACCAGTATGACTGACTGACTGCTATAATAGACCAGTATGACTGACTGCTATAATAGACCAGTATCACTGACTGACTGGCTGCTATAATAGACCAGTATGACTGACTGAATGACTGCTATAATAGACCAGTATGACTGACTGGCTGACTGCTATAATAGAACAGTATGACTGACTTACTGACTGCTATAATAGACCAGTATAACCTACTGACTGACTGCTATAATAGACCAGTATGACTGACTGACTACTATAATAGATCAGTATGACTGACTGACTGACTGCATAATAGACCTGTATGACTGACTGAATGACTGACTGACTGCTATAATAGACCAGTATGACTGACTGACTGCTATAATAGACCAGTATGACTGACTGACTAACTGACTGCTATAATAGACCAGTATGACAGACTGACTGACTGCTATAATAGACCAGTATGACTGACTGACTGGCTGCTATAATAGACCAGTATGACTGACTGACTGACTGACTGGCTTACTGATTGCTATAATAGACCAGTATGACTGAATGACTGACTGACTGCTATAATAGACCTGACTGACTGACTGCTATAATAGACCAGTAGGACTGACTGACTGCTATAATAGACCAGTATGACTGATTGACTACTATAATAGACCAGTATGACTGACTGACTGCTATAATAGACCAGTGTCATGGTCCTTGGAATACTGAACCATGCTTCCTTGACTATATTACACAGTGGTGGGTCCTCCACCCTGTCTTAGGTTTGAATCACTCCCCTTCAAGTTATTGGACCAATCTCTGCTGACCCTGTTTCAAGTCCTCATTTGCATGGCCACAAATATCAGCTATGCTAGCCCGATTTGCCATGGGATTGTACAACCCATTGACACCCATCATACCATAACAATAAACTTAAATAAAAAAGTAAAACACAACAACGATTGTGGAATAACTAGGCCGCGGCACCTTTATTGGGTTTTAATTAATTTAACCAATGAATAGACTTTAACCTTTATTACCAAACAGAACCACTGTTAACCATTAACAGACCACCATGCTTAGTCATCAAGACTCAAGCAGCAATAACTTACACCAACCAAATTACTGTTTACCAACCACTGTCCACCCACAAAGTGGGCGACATTACCCAAAAGCCAGGTGACCAACCTGGCCCCACCCCACCACCGCGGCCTGGACAATCATATTTTACAAACCAGCACTGATAAATGGCAATATCAATGCCTAAGAAAAAGGTGCGAAAAACCTTACTAAAGAGATCGCAAATTAAACCCTCCAGTCCACAATGGCGAAACAAGACCCACCACCATGGAGCAGAAAATGCCTCAAAAATCAATAAACATTGTATTGTAACCTTACTATAAACTGAAGCCCAGGCTTAGAAAAAGCCACAACAGCCCTGGCACCAGTTCAGACAAACACAACAGATATTTTTTTTTTAAAGCAACTTTGAGTGGATTCCTCACAAAATTGAAGTGCGCACTCACTTAGAACAAAATCGCATATTCGATAACTAGTTGCCCCCTTATACATACCCATTATGCATCACCGGAGAACTTGAATTCCAACTGGAGGGGGGGGGGGCAAGATTCACTGCACCAGGTCATCCTATGGCTTACTGGCAAGCCCAAAAAACATATGAATGCCTGAGTAGGTATACTATACCATTGTCTGTGAACCAACAACAAAAGGAAGACATGCAACAATGCAAAGAGCAGGATGGATATATCCGAGCAACCTCCCATCTACCCAGACACTGTACACAGGCCTGATACATTCCCAACTCAGCAGTTACTGCACAAAGTCAAGAAAAGTGAACTAATATTTAGCAAAGCTAAAGTCTAAATGAATCAAACAGTTTTTATGGACAGGTTAATATTATTATTATTACATAGTATTTATATAGCGCCAACAGTGTGCGCAGCACTGTACAATGTAAACTGAGATGCTGATAAAAGGAGAGGCAATAATACTGGAAGGGGAAGTCTGCACATAGGTAACATATCTGAATTACCTCTACAATGAAGGGAAGAAAGGCCAAGGCAAGAATAGATAACCACCTATCTGGGGCCTGCTATGCCGATATTGACCCCCCAAGGAAAATGCAACCACCTCCATCCAGAAAGTTGACATCTTACCAGAACAAACCCGAGTGAACCATGAGAAAAGGCAATGGGAAATAAAGTGCTGCTTACGCAAAATAACAGAATGAACACATAGCAGTAAAGATATCACATGACATAAATGTAATATGGAGTCTAGTAGTAACACAGAAACCCCACTTATGAAGTTCATCCATAAACTGTGTAACATAATAAGAGTTATAAGCAGAAGCAATGCGTACTATCTAAAAGAAAATCTCCTACCAACAGCTTTGAGAAATAAGTGTGAAAACAACCACTTACTGTATATACATGTTACAGAAAGGCAACACTGAGTAAACTGTTTCATATGCAGAATAGCAGATAGATTCTGTAGCAGTAATGGTATCACAGGACATGTAGCATATACAATGGGTTCTAATCTGCATGGAAACTCTGCTCCATACTTTGATACATGTTACATAAAGTCCAAACGAGTTCTGGAGAGTCCTCAAAAGGAGAAATACTCATTTGCATTGTAACACTGATCGTCTAAGCAAGGAAACACATTACCACAGCAGAAGTAACTGCAAGCAGAAGAAACAGATCTTCTAGACATTGTAGGCCGACCTGGTCTGCTGAGGTAGCCATTGACAAGAAACACTAGTAAACCTGGCAAAACAGTGCAGCAACAACACACATACACATTTGTTTTTTTTTTGGTGCTACCCTGCGGATGCCTGTCTGAACCTAAAATTAAATAAACTAAGGGCAGGAAAGGTCCAGGTATCGTAACAAGAGATAACTGCATAAAAACCCCATAGTCAGCATTAGGATCCTTCTGTTGTCAAATTGCTGGCTCAAAGTGCAACCGCCACAACAACAAGGAAGAGCACTAAAAGAACAATAGTAATAGCAGTACCAGCATCAACACAATAATCAGGTCAAATCTCTGCACATCACAACCCAACTCAGAAAGGGCCAAATCCAAGAAAACCCACTGCATATGCAAACAAATGAAACTGTTCATCTGAAACAATTTTTACTGCCATACAGAGCTATCGATGTATATAAATTAATGTAAACCAGCAGATCCCCTGTGACTCCCTAGCAGGCCCATTATGCTAATAGGGGAATGCAAGGCCTGAGTTGGTAAGTGACAACCTAATAGCCAAACATTTTTAGCTTTTTTTTGTTTTGTTTTGTCTGTGCCCATGGCTATACTGTGCAATTCAAATGCCAAAATTTTAAACTGACCAAATAACACAAACAGCAGACCTGTTTTCTATAAGCATGAAATTTAAGTCAGTGGAATCAATATTAATACCCAGGAAATCATTCTGCGGTATGTGGAAATAAGTTTCACAGCAGCCAAAAGGGGTTCAAAATGTTGCATTAAACGATGAAAACTAAATAATAAAAGCCAAGGTACAATCATAAACTCACCACCTCGTATGTACTAAACAGGCACTCTAACCATTACACAAGAACAACTACTACAAGTGTGACAGACACTAGAGTTCTCAGGTGCAAAACATGGAAAATGATCTAGATAAGGACATACCGCTCCCTCCGGAGGACACCTGAATAGAATAACGACCATTAAACTGGTAGACCTGGGGGCGAAAACCTTCTGGGCATATGGGCAAAAGGAAAAATTAAATAAATAAATAAACAAACAGATCCGATTGCAGAATTGGCTAACTGGATCTATTGATTGAACAATCTAAGCACAAACAGATCCTGATAAATGCAAAACAGGAATCCTACCAAGAATAAGCTAGCAAGAAATAAATAACAAAAGATTAATAAACCCAACACTTTTAATTTTCTGTGGTGTTTTGTGAGACACACCTAGAAGTGATAACCAAAAATCAGCAAATAGAGAAACCATAAAAGGACCAGCAATCCTCCCTGCAGTTGTGTCTTTGCCAATTCAGAAACACAACAAGCCACTATTCTACAGACTTCCTTGTAATAGTAGGTATCGACCTGTGGGATCCGCTAATTCCAGGGAGCAGATGAAAGGGGTATTTTTATGAAAAGCAATCCTGACGCCCCTCTTTTTTTCACGAAAGGTGGCGTGAAATGCTTGTGGGTAATTCTTATGTATATATTTAGGGCAGGATGAGGTAGAGAACCTTGTTTCTTGTAAGCAGACTATATTGGCGTGATGCGAGGAAAAATAATTAAAAGCTACCCTACGTTTTTGGGGTCCCTGAACATTGTGCGAGATAAGTTTAAAAAATGGTGTCGCCACAGTTACCGAGATAAGAGGGCAGTGTTGGTGGTGACTTAGGGTATGAAGACCGCTGTATCTTCAAAGGGCCGAAGTAGAGAAGCTCATGCCTGTAAGGGAGAAAAAGGGGAAAAGGAGGAGGAGAGAAAGAAAGAAATAAGACAGTACATAGACAACTACAACATAAAACAACAACAATCCAGTTCAGCGCTGGCGCTGAGTCGTGGGGGGGAAATACTGATCAGTATTTCGACAGGACGGGGGTGCCATGACCACCCGGGCGTGGAGGGTGAAATATTAACATTCTTATGTTAGCAACAATTGGGAAGAGGGAGGGAAGGGATGGGAATGTGGGGTATAGGCAAGGATGGGGGGATACATATGTGGATATCACCTTAGTGAAACACTAAGTATGGTAACAAAATAAACAGGAACACACACGTCAAACTTGTGATTATGAATGGTTGAGGTGGCTGGCTTACATCACTAGAGGAGCTATCACCAACATTCTAAGTTCCATTTAACATGCTCCAATAGGTTTTCAATTAAAGACAGAATCCTCCCCAAGGGGAGTCCGTCAGAACCAAGACAGCCATGTTCATTTGATCAGTAAAATGTAAAACAGTAGAGATAAACTAAGTAACTTAATTAAGCGTGAAGTTTCCAACCAGGAGGAGGTGGATGCTCGACTTGGTCAGGAATATAGCCGGCAGGCTATTCAAAGGGGCAGAAGGTTTCTGCTATTCATGCGTCCATGAAGGACTCAAAGAAGGTGGGACCAGAGCAGGGGAAGCAGATAATGATCAGTCTCAATCGTCGAGAGTCGGGCGCGGAAGCGGGCGTTGTTTTCCAGTGGGACCTCTTTGGGATCGGGGCCGACGTTCCCACAGCGGTGCTAAGCGTCGCTCCTTTGGGGGGGAAGCTTGCTGTCGGGTCGTGGTGATGCTCGTCGGGGGGGAGAGTTGTAGGTGCTCCAAGATAGATCCAGCTTCTTCAGGGGAGGAGAATGAGTACCCCTGTTTATCATAGTTGAAAGACACTTTCCGCGGGAATCCCCATTTGTATTTGATTCCATGTCGAAGAAGGACAGTGAGAAAGGGCTTCAGGGCCTTTCGGCGTTGGAGGGTCCGGGGAGCTAAGTCAGCATAGATGTGGTAGTCATAACCTTGAAAATGCAGGGTGCGTTTTTCCCAGGCTGCTTGCATCACCGCCTCTATAGTTTTGTAATACGTGGGTTTCAGGATTATAGCCCTTGTGTAGCCGTTTGTGTGTTTAGGGCCCAAAGCGCTATGTACTCTGTCCATTTCAAGCCGCTCGACTGGGCATCCCGGGAGCAGTTCTTGGAATATGGCGGTCACAGTGGCGGTCAGATCCTCCAAGTGGTCAGGCACCCCCCGGATACGGATATTTCCCCTGCGATTTCTATTTTCTAAATCCTCCAGTTTGAGGAGAGCAGAGGAGAGGTCACTTTTAACAGTATCTATATCCTGCTCGTGGGAATCAACAACTGTAATTATGTCATCTACCTTATATTCCACGTCGTGTAGTCTTGTGCCCAGTTCCTTGATATCCTTAGAAAGGCGTGTGGCTAGTTTGTCAGTGGTGGCCTGCAGTTCTCTCTGAAGCAGCAGCTTCAATTTCTCTAGGAGAGCCGCATCTCTGCAGTCGTTGTCCTGCTGTGTGTTTGGTAGCTGCGATGGAAAGCTGTCACGGGACGAGGTGTCTGCAGTCTCAACCAGGTCCTGTGAAGACGATTAATCCGGCGAGGGGGGGTCGGGCGCCATCTTGGGAGCCGAGCGCGTTTTGATCTTCACTGCTGGTGTTCTTTGCTGAGAACGCGCTGCTCCGGAATACCGTCCCATGGAGTGCCCGAGGGTTCAGACGTGGCGGGGGTGGGTGAGGTGACTAGATTGCTGGCAAAGTGGTCAGGTTAGCGGTGGTCGCACGCCCGGGTGGTGTGGAGCCGAACTAACATGCGACCATGTCGATCGGCTGCCCTCTCTCATCTTTTTAAGTGGGAGAACTTGCACAATTGGTGGCTGACTACTTTTTTGCCCCACTGTATGTCCATGTCAAAGAGGACCTTAATTTCAGCCTGAATCTGTTGCCAGAAGGGTTGAGTTGCGGGGCAGTCCCACCAGATGTGTAAATGGGTACCTATCATCCCACAGTTACGCCAACAAAGTGGGGACACTGAGGGGTAGATACGGTGTAGGCTTTGGGGGACACGGTACCACCGGGTGAGGAGCTTGTAATTTGTTTCTTGAACTTTTGAGTCTATGGAGGAGGAGTGGGTGTATCTAAGAATATTGGTAGATTCTGCCTTGAGAACCTTACTCCCATGTCGCCCTCCCAGTCTGCCAAGTAGTAAAGCGGTCCAGGGGAGTCCTGCTGCAACAGGAGCTTGTAGAGTAGGGAGAGGGACCTGGGGGGTGGCTCCTTGGCGTTGCATAGTTGCTCGAATGGAGTGAGAGAGTCATGGGGTCGCATCCGGGACTCCAAGGAGCAAACAAAGTGTAAGAGTTGTCTGTGTCTCCAGAAGTCAAACGGATATGACCCCCTGTTCCGACGCATCTCCTCAAGGGACAGTAACGAAGTCCCCGTCAAGAATTTGGAAAGGTTTATTCGTCCATCGTCTACCCATCTGCCAAGGGACTGCAGGCGTTCACCCGGGGGGAACCATGGGAACCCACCTACTGGGGCTAAGGGGGATATAGCGGGTGCCATGCAGCCCCGTTTGTTCATGCGGTCCCAGAACCGCAGTGTGTGGGAAGTGAGCGGGGAAGTGGTGGGGGCTAAACCCCTGAATTCCGGCGGGAGCCATGGCGCGTGGGCCAGGTTCCGACCTGCCATACACTTCTCCAGTGCCACCCACAGCTTGTCCCCCACCCGAAAGTGCCAGTCTAGGACTCTCTGAAGTACTGCGGCTTTATAGTAAAGGTGCAGGTCCGGGAGGCCCAATCCACCAGATGCTTTCGTTCTCTGTAAAATGGAGAATGCAATTCTGGGCTTCTTCTTCCGCCACACGAAGTCTAAAAAAAAGACTACGGAGACGGCGAAAAAACAGGTGAGGGACCGCTATGGGGAGCATCTGAAAAAGAAAAAGCAATCTAGGTAGGATCGACATCTTTAGTATGTTTACCCGCCCTATCCAGGAGAACGCGTCCTTGTCCCAGGATTTGAGGTCTGACTCCACTTGTTTAAGGAGTGGGGGATAATTCAAGGGATATAATCGGTCCGGTGTATGAGGCAAGTGAATTCCCAGGTATTTTATACACGTGTGAGCCCATACAAAGGGAAAAGCTTTCTGGAGTCTAAGTACTTGGGAGGCCGGGACAGTTACCGGGAGGATTTCAGATTTTGAGAAATTAATTTTAAAGTTGGAAAGGGCACCATAAGTGTCAATTTCTTTAAGTATGCTAGGCAGGGAAATAAGAGGTTGGGTGACAAATAAGAGGACATCGTCGGCATATGCCGCAAGTTTATGCTCCGTTGAGCCCACAGTGACCCCATGGATATCAGGGTCAGAGCGGATCTTTCTTAGAAGGGCTCGAGGGTGAGGGCAAAAAGTAGGGGTGCCCATTAATAATAAGGGGCACCCCTGCCTTGTCCCATTCCTAACCGGGAACGGGGAGGACAGGGTGCCATTCACCCTCACTCTTGCCTCGGGGGAAGTGTATAGAGAAGAGATCCAAGACCGCAGTGTAATTCCCAGTCCGCGACTGCGCAGAACCTCTTCCAGAAACACCCAGTCCACCCTGTCAAACGCTTTTTCTGCGTCGAGGGAAAGAAACAAGCAGGAGAGAGAGGGAGACATAGAGCGGGCCCAGTGTAGAATGTGGGTAGCACTAAGGGCGTTGTCTCTTGCCTCCCGTTGGGGTATGAAGCCAGTTTGATCAGGGTGGACTAGGGCTGGCAGGAGAGGACTCAGTCTGTTCGCCAGTATCTTAGAAAAGATCTTGACGTCCACGTTAATCAGGGAGATCGGGCGGTAGCTTTGGGCTTGCGTGGGGTCCTTCCCATCCTTGGGGATGACTGAGACGTGGGCCATTAGCGCCTCGCGGTGGATAGATCCCCCGTGGGCTAATGTATTAAGGTAACTACAAAAATGAGGGCTTAAGAGTGGGAGAAATTTATGATAGTAGGCCTTCGTGTATCCGTCGGGGCCAGGGCTCTTGTTCCCTGGTAAGGACTTAATCACCCCCTCCAGCTCTAACACGGTGATGGGCCTATCCATCGTTTCAGCCATCCCTGAGGAGACAACGGGGCCCCCGGCCTTGGTCAGGTAGTCACGAATACGGGCACGACGTTGGTCGGCCGTCATAAGTGGAGTAGTGGAGGATAAGTCGTAGAGGTCTGCGTAGTCGGAGCGGAATGCTTCAGCTATTTTGGATGTACTTAGGATCTCTTCACCTACCCCTGTACGTATCTTGTGAACGTGTGTCAGAGCTCTACGTTTCCACAATGCATTAGCCAAGAGTCTACCGCATTTATTACCGGGTTCGTAAAAGCGGAAGGAGACATATCGCAAGCGTTGCGTCAGGCGTTTGTCAAGGAGGGAGGTTAGGTCGGTTCTTAGCGCATCCAGCGTGGCCTTGTCTGTAGACAGGACAGAGCGTTTATGGGACAGTTCTGCCACTTTCAACGCTGCCAAAAGATCAGTCAGCTCTCTCTGCCGAGCTCTCTTGAGACGGGCCCCATGGGAGATGAGAACACCTCGAATGACTGCCTTGTGACCCTCCCAGAGAGTGGCTTCACCTACTTCTCCGTTACGGTTAAGGTCAAAGTAGTCTTTGAGCGCTGTTTCAACAGCACCGCTAATCGCGGCGGCGTCCAAGAGCGACTCATTGAGGCGCCATGTCCACTCCGGCGGACGGAGCCCCGGCAGGGAAACAGACAGAGTTATGGCTTCATGGTCAGAGAGCGTGATGGAGCTGACAGTTGCGCTAAGGACATTGCCTAAGTGGTACTGGTCAATGAACAGCAGGTCTATGCGCGAGTATGTGCCATGGACATTAGAGTAGAAGCTGTAGTCCCTGTCGCAGGCATGTAGCGCGCCAAGTGTCTATAAGAGCCAGGTTTTGTATGGAGGAGATGGAGCGGAGCGAGGCGCGTGGGCATCCAGGTGATCGGTGGGAATGGACCTAGGGAAAGGCAGAAGAGACAAGGGATACAAAAAAGAAAGGGTGAACAACAAGGTATACACAACATAACAGTCATAACTAGTAGCTCTCTCTAAGAGGGCCACCATCCCCAGCTGGGGGGAGGGCGGCCCTCCCAGGACAGCCGCGTCGGAAATCCGACAGGTCTCCAATATCGAGACAGGTCCTACCGGGGGAACAGGGTAGGACACCATGGAGGTCGAGGCACCCCTGAAAAAGAAAGGGGGGGGACCCTCTGCAACAGTTAGCATAAAAATGAAAAATGAGCAGTCGAGAGATGAAAAAAAAAAAGAAAAAACATTGTGCAAACAGTTGCAATAAAACAAAACTTCTGCTGCTGCTTCTAGTAGCCTGATGAAAAGGCGGTATGCCATCCGACTAAAGCCAGCTCCAAGAGAAAAGCCAGAAGGAGAACGTTGAAGGCAGTTCAGTCGGGGGAGAAGATGGTATCAGCAGCCCGGTCAGGCACGTTTCTCCGGTATCCATCAGGGCGATCTGGGGCTCTGGGCGGTGCTCTGGCAGTGTGGGGGGTTCTGGAGCCCACGGTGCGCTAAGCGGCGGGTCGGGGGGGGCAGACGGATGTCATCGTTCTGTTGCTGCCAGGCCGGGAGGTCTACCGGCGGTAGATCCATTTGGTGTAAGAATCTGGGTAGGTCATCTCTGTCACGGAGGACCGCCGTCTTCCCGTTCTTTTTAGCAATCAGGCTAAAGGGGTAGCCCCATCTGTAGGGGATGTCGGCCGACAACAGCAATTCCAGTAGGGGGTGCAGGGATCTTCTCAGGGCCAGCGTGCGTCTAGAGAGATCTGGGTATAAAGACACTTTCGCGCCATCAAAGTCAATATGAGAGCGAGAACACATGCGATGCATAATAGATTCTTTCTCCGTGTATTTGTGCAGTTTGCAAATAACATCCCTGGGGTTATCTGGATCTTGGTTGGGGGGGCGGAGGGCTCTGTGAACCCTATCAATCTTGATGTGCGTGGCGGCAGGCCTATCCAAGATCTGGTTGAAGATGCCCATCACCGTTGGCAACAGGTCCTGGGGTCGGGTCGCCTCAGGGAGGCCTCGCAATCGGATGTTAGAGCGGCGGCTCCTATTCTCCTGATCATCTAATTGGTTAGTCAGCACTGCAATGCTGGAGTCTTGTTCTGGATCTTGTCCTTTAGGAGGGAGATGGTATGCAGGGCCTCAGAGTATTGTGCTTCCAGCTTCTCCACTCTCTGGCCTACTTGGGAAGTATCAGCCCGGAGATCAGTGATGGCCTGCCTGTGTGCCCCTTCCACCTGGGAGACAAACTCCTGGAGGTCTGCTTAACCACTTCCTGCGGGTTCACATAAATGTACGTCCTCCACTGGAAGTGGTTATACTAAGAACACGGCTGCTCCTGCAGGCACGAGGCAGGCCATTGTAGTGAATGGTGCCATCGCCCGCACGGGATCACAGGGCACATTGTGTCTGCAGTCTGGTGTGGTCAAAATGCTGCAAGCACTATTTTAACCGCACCGGACTGCAGGCACAATGTGTCCTGCGATCCTGTGCGGGCGATCGCATTGCGGCCGGAGGGCGTGGCAACGGCGCCATTGAGCCGGCCGGCAATGTGATGCAGTGCGTTCTGGCCGGAACGCACTGCAAGTGGTGTGAACAGGCCCTTAAACAGTAGACGGTTGCTGTTTAAATGCAAGCGATTCGGCGTGTGTATAGGCGCTGGATCACTTGTATGGTGCAGTGCCGTGTCCCCCTCCGCAGCCGCCAGTGCCGCCGCCAGCTTCCCGGGCTCATCTGTCCCTCGTGTGTGGCCTCCCGGGCTCACACCAGGGACAGATAAGCCCGGGACCAGCGTGGAGGGTCTTCCCGGACAGATCGGAGGAGAGATCAGCAGCTTCCAACCGCGAACCTCTCCTACGATCACTGGACATAGGAAGTGATGTGCATTACATCACTTCCGGTGTTACTGTACACACTCTCTGGCTCCTAGAGCCAGAAGAAGAAGCTGGTGAAGCAGATCTCAGCTTCTTTGGAGTCCCTAGTTGACATTAAGGGTCTGAAAGACTCCTGATGTCTCTATAAAGAGGATCTGTCACATTATATTTGCTATTACATAAGGGACTTGTTAGCCCCCTATGTGATAGCAATAAAGCTGAGTGTAAAAAAAAAAAAAAAAAAGTTGTAAAAATTAAAAGTATTATAAAAAAATAAATGCAAAAAACATTTCCCTAAAGTACATGCGGGTTGAGCTGGCTCTGCCTCTGGATAGGCAGAGCCAGCTGTCACTCACACAGCTGGGTGGGTCCAGACAGAATTGTCGGGATCCGTTCCGGCTGCGGCGTATCAGTATACCACGAGCTGTGGTGACGGGAGGACGCTTGTTTGTGTCCTCCCGTTACACTTAGAAAAACTATGGGGGAAAGCCTTAACCCCATAGTTCTCCTTTTAACCACATGAAGTCAGCGGTGTTACACCCTCTTCCTGTTCCGGCCATTTTTCAGTATCCAGCGCTGCAGTACTTTGAATTACATTTATTCCGTCATGCAACGCTGTACTGAAATTAATTTTATACCATTTTTGGGGACAGATAGAGCTTTCTTTTGGTGGTATTTAATATTTACTATGGTAAGGAAAAATGACCAAAATAAAAAATAGTTTCCCCTATATTAAATTATAAAACATTTATTATTACCCTATTTTTTTTGTAAAATATAAGAGTCCGGGGCACGTCGGGTAAAAATACCCCAAACATGTTAAGCCTTAAAATTGCGTGTGCGTGCGAAACCTCAAAACTACAATACCCAAAATTGACCATAAGCAACGCTTTAAAAACTTTTAACGCTCATCAGTTTAGTGTTATCAGTGATTGATGAATTATTGCTCTCACTCCGACGTTTGCGGCGATATGTAACATGTGTAGCGCAATTGTCGTTTTTGCGCATTGGCGCATCTGGCGCTTATTTACATTTATATGTGCGTGGGGGACTTAAAGATTTTTGGGGGATTTTTTACGTTTTTATATGTGACTTTTTTTTTTTACACTTATTGTTTTTGCTATCACATGGGGGAATAACAATCCCCCTATATAATAGCAAAGGCACACTGACAGGTCATCTTTATGGAGACATTAGGGGTCTCTAAGACCCCTAATGTCACCTGGAGACCCCTAAAGAAGCTGATGAAGCCGAGATCTGCTTCATCAGCTTCTTCTCTCTGGCAATAGCAGCCAGAGGACTGACAGGTGAATGCGGAAGTGATTTAATGCACATAATTTCTGCATTCACAGCACGGAGGGAGATCAGCAAGGAGAAAGATGCTGATCTCTCTCCCATCTTCCTCCTGACACCCTTCCGAGCTGGTCCCGGGCTGCAGATGGGATAGCGGATCCCGGGATTGAAGGTTAAGGTGCAGGAGGGGAGGCCGCATTCTAGGAGGGGGCACGCAGCCACAAGATACTAGCGATTGGCGGCTATAGAGCCACCGATCGTTTGTATGTCAATCAGCCGGTAACGGCTCCTCAGAACGGACAGGTTTTTTCTGCCTGTGCGCGCACTAGGGGGCGCGTGCGAGCAGAAAAAAAAAAGCCATCTAATTATGGCATAATGCCGGACGGCAAGCAGTTAAGGTCCCCCGCTCCCCATGTCTACGCACATACAACGCAAGCACGTGTTGTATGTGCCTACATGCAAAAACAAAAGTTGTGGCTGCAATAATGCTCGAAGCTGGGGGACCCACTGAGATCTGGTCCCGGGCCCCCCACTGAAAAAATGGTGCCCGCAACTGCCCCTGGTGAGAACTTTTTGGTTGTTAAACTTTATTGGCACTGGTAAGAAAATGTATCGTGTGGAAGATTGGGTTCATGTAAATATCCGATTGGTTGTCGGGGCGATTGTTTATATATTTTTTTAGATTTTACAGCCTGTGTAATTTTATGTTGTGTTATGTTTTATGCGTATCTGCTGTATACTAGTCAGATTATACGGTTTGCTGTGGTTTGTAATAGACGTGTGCGGGGCAAACAAATTTGGTTCAGACGAAAGTAATGAAAATGGAAAAAAAAATGTATTTGTTTCGTCAAAGGAAACTAATTTTAATGTTGTTTTGGATACAGAGCCAATGAGCCTCCGAATCCGAAACCGCACAAAGAAATTGCAGATTGAGCGGCAGCCATATCGCCCGCTAGCGTGTTCTGCACGTGCCGCCATTCTGGAGTATATCTTGGTATACACCAAGATGGCGGAACCGGAACATGTGGGCGCTGCCATGTTCTTCATTGCTGTTTACATGTATTGCTGGGACTTTTAGACCCCCTACAACCGGTGCCATTCTGCATTAGAGTTTAAGCTCCTCTGTACAGAGATTGATGTGACTGTGGGGGCACATTAGAGTGTAAGCTCCGCTGTACAGAGACTGTGATTTGACTGGCTCAGTGTTCTCTGTACAGCACTGCGGTATATGTCAGACCTATATACATGTATAATAATAGTGTCTGACTGTGGGAGGACAATAGAGTGTCATCTCCTCTGTACAGAGACTGATGTGACTGGCTCAGTGTGGCAGGAGTGGGGTGCGGGGGTGCGGCGGTGCGGAGGCCCAGACCTAAAGCAGTGTAAGGGAGCCCAACATTTCTGATGGCTGCCCTGTGAACAATGAATGGAAACAAGGATTCGTAAATATTAAGACTTAAGATTAAAGGCAAATCTATTTACTTTCCAAGAAATTTAGCAAATGAGGTGAAAGCAAAAATATAATTTTTATTTTCCTTTCACGTGACTGGCTATTCTTTGCAAAGTGCAAATTCACTGACTAAGCTAAAGGAAAATTCCCTTGCAAAGTGAACAGCCTATTTACCTTTCGTAAATCAACTCCACTAATGGTTTAAAAAATATATACAGGTGAAACTCGAATAATTAGAATATCGTGCAAAAGTTCATTTATTTCACTATTGCAACTTAAAAGGTGAAACTAATATATGAGATAGACTCATTACATGCAAAGCAAGATAGTTCAAGCCGTGATTTGTCATAATTGTAATGATTATGGCTTACAGCTCATGAAAACTCAAAATCCACAATCTCAGAAAATTAGAATATTGTGAAAAGGTGCAATATTCTAGGCTCAAAGTGTCCCACTCTAATCAGCTAATTAAGCCATAACACCTGCAAAGGGTTCCTGAGCCTTTAAATGGTCTCTCAGTCTGGGTTAGTAGGAATCACAACCATGGGAAAGACTGCTGACCTGACAGTTGTGCAGAAAACCATCATTGACACCCTCCATAAGGAGGGAAAGCCTCAAAAGGTAATTGCAAAAGAAGTTGGATGTTCCCAAAGTGCTGTATCAAAGCACATTAATAGAAAGTTATGTGGATAAGAGCAGCTGTTGTTAAAGTGTTTAAAGACTGGACTGTCAGCCGTAAATCTGGGTCTGAACGTGCGAATTGTGGCCGTCAGCGACTAGTCAATGTAAGGGCAGAACAGAGAGTGACAAGACTGGTACAAGACAACAGAAGGGCAACAGTGCATCAAATTACTGCAGATCTTAATCAGGGAGCCTCTTAAATGATCTCTGAACGCACTGTTCGCCGTGGCAGTGCATTGAGTCAATGGCACAGGAGCCACGCCCCCCAACCGCAGTGTGAACGCCTGCACCCAAGCGCATGGCACATCAATGCCTGCGTTACGGTCCGGTGCAGTCAGAAAAACCACAGGCATTGATGTGCCACACAATCGGGTGAGGGCGATCGCACTACGGCCGGGGGGCGTGGCTGCTGTGCCATTGACTTCAATGTACTGCCATGCCCCCTCCTGCCCCTGAACGCAGGGAGCCGCCTGGAATGTGATCCGGTGCGTTTCGGCACCA
Source organism: Nanorana parkeri (assembly GCF_000935625.1). Lineage (NCBI taxonomy): Eukaryota > Metazoa > Chordata > Amphibia > Anura > Dicroglossidae > Nanorana > Nanorana parkeri. The sequence goes on along the minus strand of NW_017307140.1, from coordinate 10,395 downwards.
AATTGGGCCGGAACGCACTGTTTGTGGTATGAACTAGCCCTCAGGTTCTCCTAAATTCAATTAAAGAATAATTCAAATGGTTTATGTTATTAAGGCACACACCTTCCCATCCAAGTCTCTTCCCAAAAGCACCATGTTTGTTCAGCGCATAGTTTTAATTTTTAAAACAGATGTTGGTCCTGCTTGCTTCATTTTTTTACTTTAATAACTTCTTTTTATTGGAGGATCCAAAGCACAACGGCTTTCTTTTAGAATCAAATACGCTCTTTAATACCTTAAAAAGTACACATTTTCTGGCCAATCAGTTAACTTCTTTGGCGGTTAAGTTCTGACACTGCTTTATGTAACTGCCAACTAAAATAACATTTTTGATTATCACTGAGCAGAAAGGGATGCAAAAAATAAAAAAACAGTTTAGGCTCCATTCACACTGTCCGCGCATATTCCACCCCCAAAATAGTACAAGCGCGATAATATGGCAATTTCCGCACGTTCACGGCTAAATAATAGCTGCAAACGAGCGGAATCCGTGTTGTTATTCTTTTTTTTTTATTTAATCTTTATTATTTTCATCACAATTAACAGTTACATTCGTGAAAAAAAGAAATAATTCGGTTTACAACATTCCATTGCAATAAACAAAACGCACAAAAAACAGTTACATTCGTAAGAAAGAAATAGTTCGGTTTACAACATTCCATTACAATAAACAAAACACACAAAACACACCCGAGACCTACTGGGCAAAAAGAAAAAACAACAGGAACAAATGGGGAAAGGGAAGGGAAGGGGAAAGAGACAACATAAGGATAGATATAGACATGGACACCCTATACACTAAGCTTCCGCCAAGTGTAAACTTGGAAATTCATTATAAACCTGACTAAATCTGATTGTCTACGTCTACCCCCCCCCCAAAAGAAAGGGGGGGGGAAAGTAGAAAATCATACTCCCGGGCCTCAACTATAATCCACGTTAGTTAAATATTCTTTTTTTTGGAATTCGACCCAGGGCTGCCATTTATTTTTACAGCCGTCATATTTATCATATTTTATAGCAGTCAATTCTTCCATACGTCTGTAGTAATCCACTCTGCCGAACCATTCCCCCAGCGTTGGAACATTGGCTGTTTTCCAATGCAGAGGGATTAACGCCCTAGCTGCGTTCAGCAGAGTGGGTATCAACGACTTTTTATATACCGACAGTGGGGTTGTGGTAGCGTGAAGTAGGCATATTGATGGTTCGAAAGGTAGGGAAATATTAGTAATTTGCTCAACCCTCTGAACAATCTGTTTCCAGAATGGCCCAATCCGGGGGCAGGACCACCAAATATGTAAGTATGAGCCAACATCCGCACAGCCTCTCCAGCAAGTAGCTGCATTTAGATGATGTATTGCATGTACACGGTCGGGTGTGTAATACCATCTAGCCAAAAAGCGATATATCGTGTCTGTTACCAAAGTGCTAATGGATAAACTGGTGTTGGCCCGTAATATATCTCGCTTTTGGGAGTCGGTCCATAAGACCTGCAACTCCCTTTCCCACTGCGTAAGATAATGTGGAGCTATTTGAGAGATTCCTTCCAGTAGAATCGAATATATTCGTGACACTCCATGTCGGGGTGGTTCTGTCAATGATAATAATTTTTCCATAGGTGTCAAGTCAGTCATCTTACGCAGTGGTTTCGGCAAGGAGGACACAAAGTGCCCCAGTTGCCTATATCTCCACCAGTCTAGTGGATGCCTCCCCCACTGCTCTTGTAGCTGTAACAGTGGTTGCAATTGCGAGCCATCCCATATCTGTGAGAGTGTCAGAGGTGGGTGAATAGCCCTGTTAAGGAAACCTTGGCCTTGTAGTCCTGGCATAAAGAAGGAATGCCCTATCAAAGGCATCAAGGGAGAGTTATAATTCCCCACCAAGCGTGAATATAATTTATCCCATATTTTCAGAGTATGATGAGTCAAGGGAGATGTATTTGGGCCCAATGCTCTAAACTGTGGAGGAATCCAGCTTACAGTTGACATGTTCTGAGAGACTATTTTCTATTTGTACCCACGACTTGGACTCCGCATGATAATTCCAATCTAGCAATCTATTAAGAGCCGTGGCTTGATAATATAAAGTAAAATCAGGTAAAGCTAGACCCCCTGTAATTCGAGTACGGATTAGAGTCCCATGCGAAATCCTTGAGGTGGCACATTTCCAAATATAGCGGCCTATCACCGATTTAAGAGTGCGTAAATACGAGCTGGGTAGTGTTATAGGTACAGTTTGAAATAGATAAAGTATTCTTGGGAGGGTAACCATTTTAATGACATTTACCCTACCCATTAAAGAAAAATAAGGGCGGTGAGAGAGCCATTTTGTCACATCTCTTTTGATAGAGTTCAATATAGGGATGTAATTAGCTGTGTACATATCAAATAATCGTGGGGTTAAGTATACACCTAGATACTTCATCTTGTGGCTCTGCCAGGAAAAGGGCATAGTGCTTCGTATAGATACTAAGACATGTGAGGGTGTGTTAATATTTAACATTTCTGACTTTGTGAGATTGATTTTAAAGTTAGATATTAAATTAAACATTTCAAATTCCCGAAGTAGGGAGGGTAGTGTGATCAAAGGTTGCTGAATAACAAAAAGAATATCATCGGCGTAGGCCGCTAATTTATGTTCTCGATTGCCAACTAGGATGCCTGAAATATCAGGGTTCTGCCTTATTGAGTTAAGAAAAGGTTCCATAGTAATTGCAAATAATAAGGGGGATAGGGGGCATCCCTGTCTAGTTCCATTATATAAAGTAAAGCTGTCAGAAAGGTGGCCATTGGTCCTAATTTGGGCGGTAGGTTTTTCATATAAGGCCATAATCCCGGCTAGAAACCTAGGACCTATGCCAATATATTGGAGTGTAGACTGTAGGAAATCCCAATCCACCCTATCGAATGCCTTTTCGGCGTCCGTAGACAAGAGCATCGTATTCTTTGAGGAAGAAGATACTTGATGGATTAAAGAGATAGCTCTTTGGGTGCTATCTCTTGCCTCCCGTCCCAGGATGAAGCCCGTCTGGTCCGGCTGAACCAGCTGGGGCATCAAACCCTGGAGCCGAGATGCAAGGATCTTAGCATATACTTTAATGTCCGTATTAAGGAGGGAGATAGGTCGATAGCTACCGCAGTTAGATGGATCCTTGTCTGGTTTAAGAAAAACCGCAATATGAGCATGAAGAGTTGTCGGAAGTGGTATTTTACCGTGTAAAAAGGAGTTAAAGTATTTACAAAGATAGGGGGCAAGTATCTGCTGAAAAACTTTATAATATTTAGGGGTAAAGCCGTCAGGCCCGGGACTTTTACCAGGCGCCAACGAGGCATTTGCCTGTTGTATTTCCTGTTCACTTATAGGGGACTCGAGTGTTTCCATTTGGCTATTGGTCAATTTAGGGAGGGAGAGGTTATTAAGGTACGATTTTATACGTTGTAAGTGAAGTTGTTTAGCATGAGAGGTAGGGTCCGGCCTTACGTTATATAAGTTAGCATAAAATTCCCGAAAAGCTCCCGATATAGCTGTTGTAGTATGTACCAAAGTATCTTGGTTAGTTTTTATTTTTGCTATAAAGTTTGCCCCCTGTCGCTCCCTCAGTAATTTAGACAAGAGTTTCCCAGGTTTATCTCCCAGCTCGTAAGTACGTTGAGTAAGGTAGCTAAGAGAGCGCTTATAATTATTAGTCAACGCTTCTCTCAGGTCTTCCCTTGCATTCGTCAGCTCCTCATGGGCTGTAAGAGTCAGCGTACGTTTATGAATGCGCTCAAGTGCCACCACTTTCCCTGTCAGGTCGGTTATCCTACTAGCTAGTTCCCTCTTCTTCCGTGAGCCATGTGAAATAAGTGAACCCCTAATAGTTGCCTTATGAGCCTCCCATAGGATATCGGGCGATACTTCCCCCAAAGAATTTTCAGTAAAATAGTATTTAATGTCTTCTTCAATATCGCCCAGTATGCTTTTGTCAGTCAAAAGGGAATCATTCAGTCTCCAAGTAGATAGAGGGCGAATATTTCCCAAAGTCCCCAGTGAAACCGTCAACGGGGCGTGATCTGAGATAGTAAGAGAGAATAGAAGTGTTGTGTATAGTCTCTAAATGATAATGACTTAAAAAAATATAATCTATCCTAGTGTAGGTGTTGTGTACAGAGGAAAATAACGTGTAGTCTCGCTCACGAGGATGAAAAATCCGCCAAGTGTCCATTAATTGCATAGAGTGCAGTAGTGTCTTGAGAGATTTGAGGTGTTTATATGCTATGTGAGAATGACCAGTAGAAGAATCTAGATGAGGTTCTAAATGTAAGTTAAAATTGCCCGCGAAAACCGTGATCCCTTCCCGAAAGTCTGATAATGAGCCCATAGTCTCCCGAAGAAAAACATAGGGGCGTCTGTTGGGGGCATATACATTAGCCATAGTGAACATTTGGTTATCTATCTGTCCTTTAAGAAATAAATACCTCCCCTCCGAGTCACTCATTGTAGATATATGTTGATACTTCACATTTCTGTGAAGGCCGATGGCCACCCCTTTAGAGCTGTTAGAATCAGACATACTATAGTACCATATGGGGTAGTGGGTCGAAGCTAATCTCACTCGAGTATGATGGGATAGATGGGTTTCCTGCACAAACACCACATCACAATGGAGTGAGCGTAGTTCACATAAAAAATTATGTCTTTTCGCGGGAGTATTAAGTCCCCTAATATTGTATGTCAGTATTTTAAGGTAAGCCATCGGCCTTCACGTTAAGTGGGTATATATCAGTCAGGTATCCATTGGGTGTCCAAACCAAACCAAAAACTAAAACTAAAAAGAAAAAAACAGACAAAAATTAAAAAAAAGAGAATACAAAACGAACAAAATATCAAAATAATACAAATAGTTACACCGTCGTTGTGTGAGCACCGCACACACGGCGTGTCCATCACAAATGCGACCATTTTCCAGGTCTAGTAAGACCTTCTGTACAGGCTCATCTGAGCCTATTTCGCATACCGCGGGGGACATGGCTGTATCACACAGCGGCCGATCGTCCCAGGTGTCCCAAGTGTCCAGCCACATATGGCTCAGACATCTAATTGAGCGTGGGCCGGTAAGCCCTCTCCCTCGCGTTAGGCGAATGTAGGCGTGCCTTCATGCCCTTCCAGCGGGTCCCAGGCACGTCCTACAAGCAATATACTTTAATATACTTTTATTAAGACCTCCCTATTCACAGTGCTTTTCGACAAGAGGGGAAGAGAAGAGAAAAAAAAAAGGAAAAATACACAGAGAGATTCACTATTAACCATCCAAGGTGCTGTCCACTGCCCCATCACCCCCTGCCCAGATCGTGGTCAACGCGGGGGGATATAGCAAAGGGCAGCAAAGGATAGTATGCATATTATAATTCTTTTCTTCCACCACCTCCCATCTATATTTATAGTTTAAGTATCATCAGGTTAACTGGTGGGTCGGCTTAGTGGAAGCAATCGTCGGGGCCCAGGCTACATCTGATATTGGTTCTATGACTGGAACCGTATCCTGCCAGTCCGGTAGCAGTGGTATAGTGATAGATAGAGCTTCACAGAATTGTCCCAGATCTTCTGGGAACCTAAGGGCAGCAGTTTTCCCGTTTTTCCTAGCTGTTAGGCAGAAGGGGAAACCCCATCTATAATTAATGTCTGCTTTCTGTAATATTTCCAGGAGTGGACGCAGCGCCCTACGCCGCACCAAGGTTTCCCTGGCAAGATCCGGGTATATGTGTATATGAGTTCCGTTGAAGTCCACTTCAGGGTGTTCCTGTAAAGCCCGCAGTATGGCCTCCTTATCCGATAGGTAATGCAGATGGCAAACAACATCCCCAAAGTTATCTGAAGTCCTATTACGGGGGTAAGATGTTCGGTGAACTCGGTCAAACAACAGAGGGGCAGTCAAATCTCTTCCCAGTATTTTATTAAAGAGCCTCCTAAGGGTCTCCCCTAAGTCCAAGCCTTTCGTAATTTCTGGCAGCCCCCGAATCCGCAAGTTATTCCTGCGTCCTCTATTCTCCAAATCCTCTAAGTAATGAGACACAGTTCTCTGGGTACAGGCCATGGAGTATACCTGCAGGGAAGATATTACCTTAAGATGTGAGTCCATACGGTTTTCCCCTTCCTCTACCCGCTGCAGTAAGTGTGTTACCTCTCCCCTTAGAGACAGAATATCCATCTTCAGGGATTGCTCCAGACCGCTGAGCATGATAGTCTTCCTTGGTCGGGAGAGCCCTCACCAGTTCGTCCATGGAGGGCATCAACGAGCTCTGCTCCCGCTCGTCTCCTGTTTCAGATCTAGAGGAATCTGCAGTGCGATCACGTGGGGACGGTCCGGGGGTCGGGTCAGTTCGAGCAAGGGAGCTCCGCGTTTGATTCCGGGATTCAGCCGCTAGGTAGCGCTTAATCGTTCCCGGCTTCAGAGCTTTCGTGGAACCAGGTCCAGTATTCTTCCCCATCGTGTATCACAGCAGCCGTCGGTTAAGGTGAGTATTAGGTGGTTTGGTATTCGGGAGGTCTATTATCGAGGGAGAGGCATCTGGAGCTCACACTAAGCACGTCCAGCCGCCATTGTGCTCAGGCCACTCCCCCCCCCCCGG